>NC_043704.1:75431318-75467106 GCF_006229205.1 Suricata suricatta
TCTCTCTCTCTCTCTCTCTCTTTTTCTTTCTTTTCTTTCTTTCTTTTTCTTTCTTTCTTAATATTGGTCATCCTAACAGATACCAGGTGATATCTCATTGTAGTTTTGATTTGCATATCCCTCAAATTAATGATGTTAAGCACTTTTCATATACCTGTTGGCCATTTGTATGTTTACATGTACGTTTTAAGACCTTTATCCATTTAAACAAAATTTAATGTTGGGGCGCCTGGGTTGAGCTCAGGTCATGATCTCATGGTCTGTAAAGTTTTAGCCCTGCATCACGCTCTGTGCTCACAGCCTAAAGCCTGGAGCCTGTTTTGGATTCTGTGTCTCCCTCTCTGTGCCCATCCTCTCTGTCTCTGTCTCTGTCTCTCTCTCAAAAGTAAATGATAAAAAAATTACTGTTTATTTTTGAGAGCACAGAGCCTGATGCGGGGCTTGAACCCACAAACCGCGAGATCGTGACCCAAGCCAAAGCTGGACACTTAACCAACAGAACCACCCAGGCACCTCTAAATCCTTTGCCTACTTTTTAAATGTGTTTTTTGGCTGTTCATTTGTGAGAGTTCTTTACATATTCTGAATATTAACTCCTTGTCAGATATATGGTTTGCAAATATTTTCTCCTATTCTGAAGGTTACTTTTTCACTTTGACTGTTTTCTTTGCTGTGCAGAAACTTTGATGTAATCCCACTTGTCAATTTTTACTTTTACTGCCTATGACTTTGGTTTCATATCCAATAAATCATTGCCAAATTCAATTTCATGAAGCTTTTCTCCTGCATTCTCTTCTAGCAATTTTACAAATTTAACAGTACATTCAGGTTTTTAGACCATTGGGGGCTAATTCTTATATATAGCATAAGGTAAGGGTCCAATTTTATGTATTTATTTTTTCACATATAGTTACCCAGTTTTTCCAACACTATATGTTGAAGAGACTATCTTTTCCCCATTATATAGTCTTGGCACCCTTGTCAAAGATCGCTGGACTGTATATGTGAGAGTTTATTCCTGAGCTCTCTATTTTGTTTCATTCATATATATGTCTGTATTTATGCTGGTACTACACTATTTTGATTACTATAGGTTTGTAGTGCATTTTAAAATCAGGAGGTGTGAGTTCACCATTTTTTTGTAATAAAAATTGTTTTGATTATTTAGAATCCTGTGAGATTCCATGTGGATTTTAGGGTTTTTTTCTCCTATTTCTGACAAAAAAATGCCATTTGGGATTTATGGAGATTACATTTAATCTGAAGGTTGCTTTGGTAATATTAAATCTTCTAATCCATGATCACAGATGTCTTTCCATTTATTTGTTTTTTCTTAGTTTCTTTCAGCAGTGTTTTGTAGTTTTTACTATATAATTCTTTTGCCTCCTCGGTTAAGTTTTTATTTATTGTGCCTTCATGGAAGGAAGCCCAAAGTAATTTCTAATGGCATTACATGATACATTTTGTAGAATGGAGTAAATAAAAGTTCTAGAAGGCATCACTTTCCCACACAAAAGAAGCTCACAAATGCTAGAAACTTCTGTTCCTGAAACACCCTCTTTAGTAGTTCAGGAAACACTGCTGTGTCACAATCTGTTGAGACAGATTTTCCTACAAATCTTACCTTATTCAGACGGTGCCCTTAATGTTAAAATTTTTGTTATTTAACCAGTTATAACTGATTGAATTTTAATAGTGTTGATATTTCATTCTCTTTGAGGTTTACATGATTTTGAAAAAGCGTATAAAACAACCTAAATTTTCTCAAATTATCACAGTACTTAAAGGCATTTGTGTGGGAATGGGGGGGTTGCATTTTTTCATCAGATGCAGAGAAGGTATAGTTTAAATCTCCTCTTTCTACCCTCTTCTGTAAATTTACTATAAGATTGGTATCTTTATATATTTAAGTGGTTTGAACTGAACCTCGTGTACATAAAACAATGACAGTTTAGCACTGTTTGAAATAAATTCTGAAGTCAGGTTATTTTCAAACTGTGGTTAGAAGTTGGTGATAAGATATTTTAGATAATTATTATAGAGGGCCATTTGTGTAATAAAATATATAAAGGATAAAACTAATACTACTATAGTTGCATTGATTTTGCTATATTTGCCTTTTTTAAATTGTTGTTCTGTGCCTATGTAGTTCTTAACCTTCCTTGTAAGTAAAGATCTTAACTGATATGTGACCTCTTTCCATTACCTATATAATTAAGAATTAGATGCTATTTCTGCTTTAATATCACAATACTTATTGTCTCTTTTTCTAGTGGGAAGAACTTATATCAGAGTCATCTTTGCTACCTAGACCATATATTTCTCCCAATCACAACGTTAAGTACATTCTCTGATAAAGGAAAGCTCTCAATAAACCTGTTGAAATTTTAAAGAATTGTGTATTCTAAGTATAGGAGAGATAGGTGAACAATGAACTATGGTTACCTTGGTGATCTTGCAGTCCAAATGAATGCTTCTGTGTCCTCAAAGTCAGTCTCAATAAACCTAAAATTTATTCAGTATATATTTACTGGAACTCTACCACATACTAGACATTATACTATATTGTGAGCACATCCAGGAGGGTAATATTGGCAAGAGCTTTTTCTTCCTAAAGTTTCACTTATCATAATAATCATTGTTGCAAGAAGTTTGGGCCAATACAAAGTTAGAGAACTCCATCTCTAAGACTACCTTCACTTCTAATACCAATTGTAAGTTTGGGTCTGGGGTAGTGCCCAATACCACTCTCTGGTTTGATAGTTTACTAGAAGGACTTAACAGAACTCACTGAAAACTATTGTAAGTGTTATGCTTATGGTTGTTGTTTATGATGGGGAAATGATACAGGGAGACCAAGGGAAGTGGAGCGCACCTCCACAGGGTGAGCCCATAGGCACACATACCATGTGCACCAAATACAGAGTTTCTCTAATCTTCCTGTAGAATCAGAATGTGTTCCTCTTCTGGTATCAATATCTGGCAATACACATGGAGCACTATCAAGCCTGAGTTTTTATTGGGACTACATTACGTGAGATTGACTGAATGATTGCCCTTGTGGTTGACCTCAGGCTCCTGGTAGACTGATATGTTGCATGACCCAAAGTGCTAAACCTAAATCAGATTGTTTCTCTCTGGCTAGCCTAAGGCCCTTAGGCAAACAAATATCAATTTTCAGAAGCCAAGGGCAAATGCCAGATATCTATTTGGATTAAAGGCTAACGTCTTTACATGTGTACACACCCAGGCAATTGAAATGAATGCCATATTCTATTAATATATTCCTCTGACTCAGTCTCCAGTCCTACTCCATTATAAATGAAACTCATCCTCCCAAAATGCTTATGTTGATGCTCTGATCCTCAATATGTTGATATTAGGAGGTGAGACCCCATGGGAGGTAATTAGATTTAGATGATGTCATGGGGCTGGAGCACTCATAATGGCATTAGCATCTTAAAAGAAGAGGAAGAAAACCCAGAACTTTTTCTCTGTGTGAGCACACACAGAGAATGCTATATGAGTATACAAAGACACTAGCTGTCTGCAAGCCAGGAGAGCCCTTACCAAGAACCAAATCTGGCTGCACCTTGATCTTGGACTTGCCAGTTTCTGGAACTATGAGAAATAAATGTTTGCTGTTTAAGCCACTCAGTCTCTGTTATAGCAGATTTTGTTTTAGTGGATAAGATACCTCCCTTCTGCCTATGATCTACTTTTCTTTCTCCAGCATGGAAGAAGAAAATGATGAAAGAAAAGAGAGTTATGAGAGTAACATCTGGTACATCATCATTTGGGAAGTAAAAACATAACACTGTGCTTTGGACAATTTGGGAGTCTTGACATTCGAATCTAGGAAATTGCACTTGAAAAGAAGGCAGTTTGAATAGCTTGAACCATGTCTAGGACTTGTAACTAGGCTGAAAGTATTGAGTCTTGTTTTACTGAATGGTTCGATGCACTTAGCACACACGTCACTGGCATTTTAGTGACTGATAATAATTGAAATGGTTTTAAATGGTTTGCTTTTCTGACTATAATCATTGTTTAGTCACTTTATAACTTAAAATGATTGTATTGATCATGTTTTGGCCTTGTATCAGTTATCTCTAAAATCTGAATTACTTCGCTTACAAACTATTAAGATTTTTTTCAACTAAGGGATTAACTGAGGTCAAATTATATAGCCACAAATTTAATTGTTTAACACTGCCTTAATCCATATCAATTAAATTGGAAACTAAATCAATGTGACAGAGTAACTGCTTTAGGTCAGTCTGTGTTCTAATCCATAGCAGCACTGTAAGCTGTCACGGGAGCAGCTCTAACAGGGATCATCATAGCGGCGGTGTTGACAGCTGTGCTGGTACAAATAATAGTTTGTTTAGTTTTTGTTATTTCTGAGGGGCTTTTAGATTTATATTTAATTTGCACAGCAGCTCTGTGAAGGACAGGAATGGACCTTTAAATATAGATGAAGAGCTGCAGCTTAGGAAGCTTGTTGACTTTAGTCCATCCTAGTGAGTAACAGAACAGAAACTTATTATCTAGGTCTTACCTCCAGAAATTATGAGATTTCCATAATACCACACTGCCGTGGGCCTTATATATATCTTTCCACTGTAGAATGTTTCCACCATTTTTAACTGAACTTTTGGGTAAACAGTCTCATCTGAGCCCTGTAATAACTGTGATATTGCCACTGAAGGACAGAAGATACCCTTGGGAAGCAGAGCTTGTGTGACTAAAATAAGGGCACTCAGTACAAGAGCAGTAGGTCAAGAAAAGGAAATCCTAGTTCAGTGTTCATTCTTTAAACCAACATTGTTTATCTTTTTTGCTGTTGCAGTTAAGAATATGTCACTCTTTACTGTTACAAAATAATGTCAGAATCATAATTATATTAAAACCAGAGCAGGCTATCACCTTGTTTGTGATAGCTTTATTGATAGGTTATCAACAGCAATAGTAACAATGACAAGAATGAAAGAGAAGTTTCTTTCTTTTTTTCCTTATAGTTTATTGTCAAGTTCATTTCCATATAACACCCAGTGCTCCAGTGCTCATCCCAACAAGTGCCCTCCTCCATGCCCATCAACCCCTTTGCCCTCTCCCCCGCTCCCATCAGCCCTCAGTTTGTTCTCAGTATTCTAGAGTGAGAGAAAAATTTCTTAATGGAATCATGTCCTTTTGCACCATTTAGAATTACATGCCTAAATGTGGTGCTTCAGTGAGAGCAGACAATGTCAAGATTGTGATACAATACTGAGTTGACTAAGTCAAGAGTTATTGAGAAGCATGGGAGGGGGCTTTGAGGAAGAAGAAAAGGAGAAGACTAAAATTGAAAGCTATAAGGGGAGGATGATTTTATGCCCACAAAGTGACAATAGGAGAAAGCACTTTTTATTTTACTTCTCTAATTTCTTTTGCTTCTCACTATCATAGATGTCTAGAATATCCTGTTGCTGAGGACTCAATAAAACTTTCCTCAATTTCTGCAAAATAAAATTTCTACGAAAGTAGCTTGTGTAGTTTGCACCTTGATAGGACATTATCTGCATATTCCCTTTCTTCTTTTTGTTAGAATTACTGGGTTTTCTGTCCTGTCCATCCTATCAGAATGAAACTCCTTGAAGTTAGTGATTAGACCTAATATAGATTAATATATCATGTAGCACTGGAGACTGCAGGTTCCATATAAAGGTATCTGTTAAAACCTTATTGAACCAATTAATGGATGCAGTTCATACAGTTTAATTCTGAAAATAATTCATTGGCCGTCTGGTCTTAGTGGTTTTTGTAATAATTGTGCTGATTGTGTCTCTACATGCTTTCTAGTTCAGTTGACTGGTTCAACTTTGAATAGGCTATGACTGTACCATTGAAACATGGAAAGGAGTCATTGTTCTTGCTTCTCTGCATGGAGGTTGATATTGTGGTGTAGTTTTAAGAGCTAATTTTTTCTTTTTTTTTTTTCTGTACCAAATACCACTTATGAAGAAGGGGAACAAAGATTGGACAGGGCCTCTTCTTGGGAAGCAGCCTGGTCATTGCTGTTCATCTTTCGGTGGAAGATTTCCATTTTATGACGAAAATCAATGGCAGATTTTTTTTAAGACCAACATATGTAGAATGGAGGTACAAAATATCCACTCTAGAATTTGTGTTTCCTTATCAACTGACTTCCTCATGGAATGTTCTGAAATCTGAGGCATAAGCAGAACTACTTCTTGGGACAGGTACTTTCTCTGAAAAGTCCTGAATATTTAAGGAGGGGAAGAGACGAGAAGGAGAGGAGAGGAAAAGAGAGATGGCTCCTAAGGTACTCCTTCAGTACCTTAGCCATTAATGCCAGATGAATCATAGAGTTTCGAATGGCACCTACATAGAAAGAAGTCAAAGGCCAAATCACAAAGGTTTGTTTAGCAATTAGTTTGTTAAATATTCAGTTTAGCTCATTTAAATTTTTTCTTCCAATTATGTGTGATTTTCTTGAATTTTATAACATTTATTTTTCATTTTAGATTAGTTTCTGGCTATTGCACCTAGAAAAATTACTTATTTTGCCCATTTTTTTTACCCTCATCTGTATTAGGTGAACTGGGGTATTCTTTCCGAAAAAGAAAAAAAAAGAGAGAAAGAAAAGAAAAAGAAATATTCAGTCCTGGCAGCTCAAGAATCTAGCAGCTGTTGCTTGCAAACATATGACATGATTTTTTGTTGTGGCTGTTAGAATTAGGTTGCCTTTCTTTAGAAAGAATCAACAGATCATTAGTTTTACTTTCAGTAAGGATTGAATAATAGAAAACATCCATCTTTAACTTATGTTTTCAATAGAAGTGGTGTTGATTTTATTCTAAGAGTAGAACGTCTGGAAAATATTAATACTTTAGCTCCAGGGCTAGCCTTAATTGTAAAAATTAGCATATTTGTTTCTAATAACAGTTTTCATTGAAAAATAAAAGTAGGAGTAAGCTTCTAAGAGCAGCACTAATGAAGACCTTTGGTTGAATTATTTGAAAACGATACTGAATTTTATATTTTTCCCTTCTGCCTTGCTATTAGGCCAAATTTCTAGATTGCATTCCTTTAGTCATTAGTGATTCAGCCAGTTTTAAGTAGTATTTAAGAATGCAAGCTTTAGAAATAAAACTGGGTCCAAATCATAATCCTGTAACTTACTTTCTTTGTATTATTGGAGAAATTTCTTAACCTTCTATACTCAGTTTCCTTGTAAATTACCCAATGGTCTCCCTCTGAGGAGTTATAGCTTTACCACGGCTTGCTGGGCCAGCCTGATTGCCAAGAGAGATGCTCTGCCATCATTAGCGCTGCCTTCCCTTGCCTTTCCCTCTCTGAAACCAGCGTGAGAGTTAGTAATTTCATATGTAAATATTTCTGGTTTGTGATTTTTAAAAATCACTAAAAGATATGGATCGATTTTTCTCTACCCCCGACCCTCCCATCCTCAGCAGGAGGCACTTTTTCAATTTTGGAGACCTGCCTTCTTTAACATATCTCCTTATTTAACTTGCCTGGAGGGAAATCTACATGAAATAAGACTATAGGTTATGACTTCCTCATACTTCAGGGAAGGGAAAAGAAAAAGGCATGATGAATGCTTAACGCAAAGGAAAAATACGTAATTTTCAATTGAGATTTGAATGGTAGAGAGATGTGGAGAAGCAGAGAAGCAGAAGCCAGTCATTCCTATGACCAGGTCTGTGGAGAAGTTCGGTTTTTGAACCGACAGGTCTGAGAAAAAGAACATTAAAAAAAAAAAAGGAAAAAAACAACAAAATGGTGTGATATGTAGCCAAATGGGAACAACAGAAGATGAGAACAGATCAAAGAGCTACATTGTGAGGAGACTTCAAACCTGCAGCCTACTGCATTTATGGGACACCTAAAGTTTGTTTTTGTACCACAGAATTTTTAAATCTAATAGTTAAATTGGAGAAGCAGTTTAGCTGCATTGAAATGTATATGTCAAAAGTGACATATTTCAGCCACTTCTAACTGGAAAGAAAGAACTTTATTTTGAGGCCACTGAGAACATAAGTCTCCCATGGGGTGACCAAATGTCCTAGTTCATCCAGGAGGGTTCCAGTTTATGCATGATGTCGTAGTGTAATTACTGAGAGTGACTATTTGACCCTCAGAAGAGTCCTGGATTATGGTTCGGGATTAATTATGTAGTGACACCTTACACATGATCCTATATATGATTTAATGGGTCATCTGAGGCCACAGTGTAGGTGCAAAACCTGTGAGTGAAAGAGATACTCATAACAGAGGTTTAAGGTTTCTACATAGCCAGAAAACTGGAGATAAAGACTTCTGGGTGTTGGTTAATGGACTGCTACAAGAAACCAATTAAGGCCAAGGTTTTTAGATGTATTTGGCCTTTCCCTCATGGCACAAGATGATTTCTAATCCCCAGCTAGCACATGTACATTCTGGGCAGTGGAAAGGGGCACAGAGAAAGATAATGCATTTATCAGGAAAGCACACTTTCCCAGAAATGCTAGCAATGTCCATAAACTGTGTCCAGTGATGACTATATAACTATGTCACATGGTCACTCCTAGGTGCAGTGAGTATAGGGAAAGGTCTGGATTTTTTTTTTAATTTTGAGCTACATACATGGTCATGTGTATCAAAACAGAGTTCTGATAATACGAGGGGGAAAATGGTTATCAGGTAGGCACCTGACAACTGCCAAACCTCTTAAGACTGAAAATCTAAATATATTTATTGTATTTAGAACGAGAGAGCCATAGAGCAAGTGAAGAGATTAAAGAGGAGATATACATGTGTCATCTCTTCATTGGATCACCTAAGATATTTTGAACCACTATACATATTATTTAAAATTTTTATGAACTACTACTAGGAAGCTAAACATTGAACTCTAGAGACAAAAAGGAAGAGCGATTACTTGTTCTTTTATTCAGGTCCAAATAGATTAGAACTCACCTGGGATTTGGAGACAGACGCTTTCTGCTTATTCAGTTTTCATGGCAGATCACTGAATATTTCTTCTGAAATTTCTTTCTATAACTAGGGCAATGAAAGATAAGCATTATTATTTTAACTTCCATTCATCTGTTTCATTTGATGGGAAAAGTTCTCTTTCTATGAAATGGTGAAAAGTCACTAAGGAGCTGAAAGCCAGCACCAAGTACATAGCATTACTTTGCAGAGGTGTGTTGCCTATGGTTTCAATATAGCTGTTCCTAAAAATCCAGGGAGCAGGTTTTTCCATGTTCCCATTTCTCCAATAGTTTCATACCTATTTATTTAGGGTTGGTAATGTGGCACGCATTGTCTTAGGCACTCGAGATGAGATGCAGAACACTTCTGCTGTGCTGGGGGAGCAAGACCGCATGGAAACACATAAATACGAGAATGTTCCATTCAGGATTAGTTCTATCAAAGAGAAACCTATTGCTGTCACAGAGAATAACAGAGGAAAGTAATTTAGACACGGTTGCCATCTAAATGTCTTTAAGGAGAAGATGTTCAAGCCAAAATTTGAGGAGGGCACTTGTTGGGATGAGCCCTGGGTGTTGTATGGAAACCAATTTGACAAAAAATTATATTAAAAAAACGAAAAAAATACTTTATTGCTAAAAAATGAATAATTTGAAGGAGGAAAAGAAAGAGAATAATGGACTAAACCAGGGTAGGAACAATACTAGCAGAGGAAAAGTAAGTGCGAAAGAATCATAGCAACAAAGTATTTGTAAACCTTACTGTTTCTGTCTTATTCTTCTATTAGAATTCTTGCATCTGAAGTGCTAATCCTAATATGTATTCATTTTCATCTGCTTATCTATTTGATTTAATATATTTTTACTTATTATGTCCTGAGTACTATTTTGGGTGCTCTAGTTATAAAAGAGGAAAAAGACAAACACTGTGCTTTCACACCATAATAAAAGAATGAGATTCTTAAGGGTCATAAAAGAATGAAGCAAGTTTATAGAAACACAATGCCTGTTATTTCTTGGTATATTTTCTGAATGTTTACTTTTTACATCAACTCTCATGATGAATTTCTTTCTGTTATTTGTATTATCTTTTTATTTTTATGTAAAATCTAGGAATAAATTGTATGTTTTTAAAATTGGTATATTATTTAATGAATGTTTTTCTCATTATTAATACTTCCAAGAGATTTTCAGGAACTTTCTTAGTTATTAAAAAAAAAGATTTCATTGGCATTATTTTAAGACCTGGAACTCTGATAAGTAGCATTTTGCCAAAAAATATACGTATTTTAAGTGCTCCATACCACATATGAAAGAGTAACTCAAAATAGATCATAGACTGAAGTGTAAGAGCTAAAGCCATAAAACTTTTAGAAAAAGGCATCGAGCTAAATCTTTGTGACCTTAGATTAAGCAGTAGTTTTATAGCTATGACACCAAAACATAGGAAAGACAAAAATAGTAAGTTTGTTTTCATCATAATTAAAAACATTTGGGCTCCAAGGACATAATCAAGAAAGTGAAAAGACAACCCAGAGAAGGGCAGAAAGTTTGCAAGTCATATATATCTGGTAAGGAATATGAGTCTTGAATGTATAAAGAACTCTTACAACTAAAAACAATAAAAAGGCAGCTGAATTTAAAGGGTAGAAAGGATCCGACTAGGCATATTTCCAAACAAAATATACAAATAGTTAAGAGCCTCATGGTAAGATGCTCAACATGCTAGCCATCATGGGTATGTACATGGATATATAAAGGCATAGAATATATTTTTTCTTCCTCCTTTTGGCTCAGTTAAAAAATCACAGATCAAAACCACAAATATTCACCATGTCATACCCATTACAATGTCTATATTAAAAAAAGACAGATAATAACAAGTGTAGAAAAGGATTTGGACAAATTGGAACCCTTATTTTCTGCTAGTGGGAATGTAATATGAGGCAGCCACTTGGGATATAGTCTGGCAGGTCATAAAAAGTTTAAACATAGAGTTACCATATGACCTAGCTCTTCTGCTACTGGGTATATAGTAGAGAAATGAAAACATAGATCTACAAAAAAACCTTTGTTCACTAATATTCATAGCAACATTATTCATAAGAGCCCCAAAGTGGAAACAATTCAAATGGCTATCAGCTGAAGAATGGGTATCTAAATGAGTAATGGGTAATCTAGAGTTAATTATGGTAATCTGTGAATACAGAAAAATCCATTTGAATTATACACTTTGAGTGGGTGAATGGTATATAAATTTTATCTCAATAGTGCTATTATGAAAAAAGCTAATTGTATTTAAAATTTCAAGTTAATGATGACATAATAGAGATTAAAAGTAAATAAGATCAGTTTTTTCCTTAATGGATTCAATACACATTAATTGAATTGTTTTTTTAAATTTGTTTAAAGTAACACAAAGGTGTGAATTTCCTCACAATTGGAGAGGTGTGACACATTTCTAACACTCGGCTGTTGGAGCACAACATGGAAAGAGGGGAAAAGAGTAGAGTCTGTGTTTTCATTGTGAAGTGGCCTCCGACTATAAACACCACTAAATTTGACCACAAAATACTAGCTACAAAAGAAGAGTTTTTATAATATGATTAATATTTGCTGGGACTGGTGGTATTTGAATTTACTTACTAAGCTTGGACTTAAAAATTTTTTTAAAGTTTATTTAATTGACAGAGTATGAGTGGGGGAGCAGCAGAAACAGAGAGAGAGAGAGAGAGAGAGAGAGAGAGCGAGCGAGAGAGAGAGAGAGAATCCCAAGAATGCTCTGCACTGTCAGCATAGAGTCTGATGTGGGACTCAAACTCATGAACTTAGAGATCATGTCCTGAGCTGAAATCAAGAGTTGTACACTTATCCAACAGAGCCACTGAGTCACCCATTTTTTTAGAAATTTATTTATTTATTTAGAGAGAGAGAGAGTACAGGGGAGGGGCAGAGAGAGAGGGAGAAAGAAAATCCCAAGCAGGCTTCATTCTACCAGTATAGAGCCAGACTTGGGGCTCGATCCCATAAACTATGAGATCATGACCTGAGCTGAAATCAAGAGTCAGACACTTAACTGACTGAGCCACCCAGGCTCCCCTTAATAAGCCTGGACCTTTAAATTATTATTGCCTTGGGGTTTTAAAATGTATACATATCTGTTAATAAGGTAGCACCTTTGGATAGGTATATGTTTAAATCACAGAATATATTTTTTTCTTCCTCTCTTTGGCTCAATTTAAATATGTTTTGTAAAGTATTCCTGAACATTGTGTACCTTAAAATTGCATCTTGGGGCTAATTAATGGGAATAGGTATAGACATATATGCATCTATTTAGCAATGCACATTTTAGTTCCTTGCTGTACAACATATTACTTCTAGTACACATTTGGAAATTTCAAATTATGGTGTAGTTTTGAATATGAAAATTTAAAACAGGCTTTAACTGAAGTTTGAAGCTCGTTAGAATATGTAAAGAAATCTACATAAAGATATACTTTTTAGAATTAAGTATTTATTTTTATTTTATGCATATTTTGGTGGAATCATTCAACACTCATTTTTAAGAAACTAAAATAGCAATCCAGATAAGGGGCAGCATGTATCTTTTGTTCTGTTTATCTTGTTTTACCTTCATTTTTAGTAATAATAAGCACATCTCAAGTCATAATAGAAGCCCATTTTGTGAAGCATGGCTGGTAATCCAGCTATTATCTCGTGGAATTGTCACAATTATGTTGCTATCACTCTTTTGTGTTCATTACAGCATTCATTATGTCTGTTTTCAAGGCCAGTGGCTGGGTCAATCAATATTACTTTCACTCAGTGAATTGGATAAGATTTCATCTTCAAAAGATTTGCCATTTTAAATATCCTATATCTAGTTAGCCTTGTATAGTTTAATTCAAGCCATCTGAAAAAGAAAAGGAACAAAATTAGAAATGCTCTAAAACAAATCCTGAGATGAATTAAGAATTTTAAGAGAGTTGAAACTTTCAATAGATTTTAGACTAAAATAACATTTGGTAACTGATTCCCTGTATAGCCAGTCAGTCGCTGCTTGAACCACCCCTAGAGACTTCTCGTGCTGTGGTAGTGCAGTCTGGTGTAGTGTGAACAGTGTTTGGAATCAGTCACACTTGAGTTGTAATTTCTTTCTTGCTGCTGGTCGACTTTAGGCGATTTACTTAATGAGTTCCTCTTTATTATGTTTTTTTTTTAATCTAGTGCACTATATCTACCTTACAGGTTGTTGGAGGAATTTAAAAATAATAGGTAATACTCTCAGATCACCCAATAAATTTAGTATTCTCTTCCTACCCACCTATAAATGTCAAGACACTTGGCAAGTTACAAAATATCTGAGTAGTATATAAATTTTTCATATGAAAAATGTATTGTTTATCTACTTTGACAGTAGTGGAAATGTAGTGATGCTTTTCCTAATATTCATCCTCCCCCTTAATCACCTTCATTCTTCTGCTTTCTGCTCTCTTGTTTCCTCCAAATCACCGCTGCAAACTCAGGAAGGAGCCTTATTTAGCCCCACGGTTTTTAATTTCATCATCTTAAAGGTAAACTGGACACTGCTGCCTTCCAAACCTTCAGTGAACTCTATTAACTCACACTATCAAACCCAGAGGTCTGTGCTTGACCTTCAAAGATCTTCAACCATTTAACCCCAACATAACTCTCTGATTTCATCTACCTTTTCATCTCTCTCTATAACATGTTTTCCTTTCTTTTTTTTTTCTTTTCTTCTAGAGTCATTTCATATATCTTACCTGTTCATGCACTCAGTCCTAATACCTATTTCTGCTAGTTTTGCTTATTAATCTCCCATTCCTTCTTTAAGAGTCAGGATACCTCCACCATGTTGAAACTGAAGAACTCAATTCGCCTTAATTTATCCTTCTGTAGAGCATATTGTTTGTACCTTTTATAGCTCTCTATTCTGTCTTACGTTTAGTTTGTACTTTTGTCTCCAGAACTACACGACTGGCATCTTGAAGGCAAAGCCTGTGTCTGATTTATTCTTGCATTTCCTTCTACCGGTTTCCTGCAAACTCTCCTACCCACCACCCACCCAGCAACACCTCCAGAGAGGTGATAGCTGTCTTACCACAGTTACTTTAGCTTCCAGTGTTCTTCACACACATGGAACAGCTTTGAGACTTGGCCGTTTGGGGCCTGAAACCTGGCATTTCACTCTTGAAACCGTATCAGACTGAATATTTGGGATTTAATCTTAATAAGAGGGCCACAAGGTATGGTTTGTTTTGCTTTTTCCCTTTGTGGTCTACATTACAGAGGCATGCTTTCTTTCCCTTAGCAGCTATACTGTGCTTTTCTTTTTATTTTCTTCTTTCACTGTTTGTATATTATTTTCTATAATCTATTTTACATATTTTTGGCTTACACTTTTGCTTTACAATGATATGATACCCAGAAATAGAGTTATTTGCTTCATAATAAACTGAAGGTGATTCTTCAATTTATACAAATCAAGCAGTATTTCTATAACTTAAATATAATATTTACATTATATTTTATAAATTATGAAGCATGTTTGCATTCATTATTTTATTTGATTCTTACCCTGTGAAGTAGGCAAAGGCAAGAAAAATTGTGCTTATTTTATGGATTAGAAAGTAGCAGTGTGGGGGCTTAAGGGATTTAACTAATGTCACAAGCTGGTGCCAGACCTTGAACTAATTTTTCCATGCCCATTCAAAGACATTTTCCATTGTATCATGCTGGAATATTTAAAATTCACATAATCTGATCTCTCAAAGTGATTTATCTGCAGTTTTCCTGTAATAGTTTGTCAAGTAAAATGATTTGCTGTAGATTTAATATTTTAAAGGGATTTTTTTGGTTTGAATTTTTTGAATTTTTCTTTGATATTTTCAGTTGCCTGTTTTGCCATTAGATCTTCTAGTGTCCTTTAACCTCCAACTTGGTTTACCTTCATATCAGTTTTGAGTGCTCTGATGATGTAAGAGATAATGGTATCAGGACCATTGCAAGTTGGTTTCTGAATTTTTCCTGAGTTTACCTGTATGTCATTTTAGTGCCTGATTTTTAATGTGGATGTTGTTGGGGTATAGTTTTTACTCTTGAAAGTTTTTAATGGTATCTGTTAATTCATCATCCCAAAACATTAATTCAGCATTATAATTATAATCTGAAATAGAAGTATGGATTTAGAGTAGTAGATTATTATAATAAGGATGTCTTTCTTAAGATTTCTTAACTGTATTTCTTGGCCCTCATTCTCAAATATGTACTTGTAACAACAGGCTGTGTTTTTTGGTGTCTTAAGTTTTATTTTAAATTTTTTCTGAGAGAGAGTGAGAGAGCACAAGCAAGTGGGGAAGGGGCAGAGGGAGATCCCACGAGCCTAGGATCACGACCTGAGCCAAAATCAAGAGTTGGATGTTCAACTGACTGAGCCACCCAGGTGCCCCCGGTTTCTTATTTTTTTACGAAATGAAGAGACACAGGCAAAGTCCCTACTATCTAAGATGTATTGACAGAGAATGGAAAATGGAGTTGTGCAGCCCTTCAGTCTCAGATGAAAAATGCCGAGGGAAGTAATTGGTCACATTCCAAACTCTTTTCAGAGACTGATCCAGTAGTCCAAAATGGAAAATGAAGTCTAAAAAAAAAAATTCCCCAAAGAGGCATGATTCATCTTGTGTGGCAGTAAATATAACTTTTTGAACACTGCTATTTATTTGACTACTTCACTGGAATCCGAGTGTACCTATCGCTGCAAATCAGCTTCTCAACAACATTTGAAGCTCGGCCCAAATGCTTCCCCTGACAACCAGCTATTTGCTGTTGTCGTTGTTTTAATTATCCTTGTATTGAGAGATCTTCGAATTATACCAGTTCTTTCTCTTCTATCCAGCACTGTGCTCAGTCTGGCTTTATTTTTTGGACTTCTAGTTAATAGAAGTGATCTTAGAGGACAGTTAGACTAAATCAGTGGCATTTTTCTAATATTCACCAAAATTAGAATCTTTGCTGAAACATCTCTAAGAGTGAGGGCTTTATTACCTAGAATTGTACACTGGAGAGGACTGTTAGGATCATCTTCTTTTCATTGTGCCTTTTTTCGTCCTAATTCTTCCACCCAGAGTCACAGGGAATATATATGAGTTGCCTAGCAGTACTTGGCACACGGTTTGTGTTCCAACACTGGTGACTGTCATGAAGATCAACTGAGATTCTCCCTCTCTGTGTATTCCATCTGCATCTCAGTCATTATCCATATCCACATCTATGCATACCTCCCTTCCATTGCACAAAATGATGCTGGACATGTAGGAAGGGCCTTAAAAGTGTTTTTTTCTAAATTATTTATCTCTCACGTGACACATTTTCAACCATACATTGAACACATTTAAATACTATAGGAAGCCATCGTGGTTTCCATGAGAACATTCACCAGTTTCAGTTCTTTTGCAAAGTAATATTTATTATTAAATAATTTAACAAATAAGCAATAGGAACATTAAAATCTTAAATTGAAAGAAACTGAAAAATCATTTGGTTCAATCTCCTCTCTTTCCCTCTCTCTTTTCTTCAGATTAGAAAATAGAAATCTAGACCTGGACTTTTTCATCCCTTCATGATGCAGAGCTCACTCTTTCATTTTTATGTCTCCCAAAATGTGATATAATCTGTACAAGTAATGTTATGTTAGTTTCTGCTTTGCCATAACCCTTGCTGAATACCAGTTGACTCTCTGGGGTCACCAAGAAACTCTTTATAGTCAGTGTGCATCAGCAGTACAGGGCTGGGGAGTTATAATTCATTCATTCACCACTTAGAGATTTGTGTTTAAGAAATTCTCTGATAATTACTTTTGTGCAAAACATTGATTAATTTCCCCCCAAAGTTTTTATGATTGTTCTGGTGATTTCCCCCCAACACTAGCTTATCTGATTTTCTGATATAAAATAGACCTTCAGAGGGGCACCTGGGTGGCTCAGCCAGTTGAGCGTCCAGCTGTTGATTTTGGCTCTGGTTATGATCTCCAGGTCATGGGATCAAGCCTACAGTGGGCTCTGTGCTGACAGTGAAGTTGGTTTGGGATTCTCTTTCTCCCTCTCTCTCTCTCCACCCCTCCTCTTCTCTTTCTCTCAAAATAAATAAAGTTTAAAGAATAAATAATAAAATAAACCTACAGAAATAATGTTTTTTTCTTTGGCTTTATACTTACGCAGTAACAGCCTGGATCTTTGTTATGTTTCAATAGGTGGCCTGAACTAGATACGTGATAAGCTGAATCCATGTTAAGGGCAGCCATACATAGCATAGGGGAACCAAGATGGAATTCTGGCCGAATTCTCATTTTTTGTGCTTTGACTTCTGTTTGGTAGTCATTTCTGTAAGTCCCAAAGGAATTTTGTGCTATTACAAAAGGTTTTCCCTCACTGCAATTGGCTCTTAGGCCCTTCTTAGAGCTGTATTTTGCCTCTGCTAATTCTTTTCCCCTGTATAGGCCCCCACCTTCTTTCAGTTGAGGTCGCTTTGTTTCTCATGACATTACATTCCAAACATATCCCCACGATATATTCTCACTAGCTCTACTTGTCATCAAAGCCTTTTAATAGCCCAATCTGTATGTAGTTTTCTTCCATATATCTACCAAAGGTCCTTTTCTAAAATGTCTCATTCTCTGCTTACACAGAGAATATTTCCTTGGCCAAAATTTTGAGGTTCAGATGATGCCTCTCAGAAAAAATGCTGCCCTTTTTCTATCATTAGGGAATCAGAACCTCCAACTCCTCTCAGTCAGAGCTTGAGGCACATTTTTAAGGTACCTGAAGGAGATGGTGGCAGTCAGTAGATTAAGGCTTCCATAATGGATACATTTGTGCAAGAGTCCCAACTTACCTTTCCCCTAACATCTGACAGAAGTCATATAAACAAAAAGTCATTCAGAAAATATTCAACTGTGAATTTTGGTGCATTATTCATATGTTAAAGGAAATTTCATGTTTGTAGTGTCATTGGATCTACGTTAAAAAACCTGAGAGATGCATTATACCAGTGTATTTATCACTATGTGAGAAATATAGTAAGTTGCTCAAGGGTGATAGGCGTCACTAATACCAATGTCTGAGCTAAGCTTTTCATGTCAAGCCTCCTTTCCCTTATTTGAGAAATGAATCTTCTATTGCTTGTAGTCATGTGGGATTTCTATTTAAGAATTGTATGTATTTGTTTATATTTTGAGAACAGAATATTGGTCGTGGTGTATGTCTGGAAGGGTGAGTGCTGTGCTTTGAAGAGTGGAGAGCTAGGAATAGTCTGCTGGGAGGTGGAGTGGGAGGGAGACAGAGAAAGGGCAACTCCACCTGTATTTCTGGGAAAGAAAGCAAAAACAAACACACAAACTGAAGAATTCTATCTCTGCTTAATTTGTTTTTTTATATTTAGCCTTTTAAGTTTGTATGAGAACACTATGAAATTTGCAGTTTTCTTTGGTGTCCTTGAATTGTGCCTATCATCCTAGGCATCAAAAGATGGTGAACAACAGTGGCGTAGGGAACCTTGTGTTGCACTCTGTGTGAAAAGTGACCTAAGGGTTTTATTTAAAGTAGTTAGACCTCTTTGAGATTTGTGACTATGCATCTGCACTCTTCTTGTTTTCTTCCATTTTACCCTTTGTTCCCCCTTCCTTTTCTTCCCATTCTTCTGTCCTTTACTTTTATTCTGTCTTATTTCTCTTTTATGCCCTCAATGCATTCCTCCTTTTTATATACATATTTATTTAGTAATCTTTCATTGAACATGTTCTAAATCCAGAATGAGCTGGATGCTTTGGATCTGTGTAAATCAAAGGATTTAAAACTTGTGCTTTCACAGGAGCTTACAGTCAAGCAGGGTAGTGTGGACAGTACGAAAATGAAGACATTCAAGGTAGGTTCTGCTAATGTCCCAGGTATGGAATAAGCAATAACTCAGTTATTCAAAGTGGAACATAGGGTCATGGAATGGAGAGGATATTCTTGTTCTGGAAATGTAGTTCAAATCAATAAGTCCTAGTGATTTGCATCCAGGAAAATACTGACCATTGTAACCTGTTCTAAACGGTATAAAAGATTCTATTATCATGTCACATAAAGTATGGTGTATGTGATCACACACACACACACACACAGACACACACACACACACATATATAATACTTCCAGTATTAAAAATTATGTACAAATAAAGTTAAATGTGAAATGGGAAACTGACTATCCCAGCTCCCTTAATAAAAGTCTTTTGTCCCCTGCCTCTTATGCAAGAGAGCAAATTGGTAGTAAGATAAGAAAGATACTTTGTTTAGAAAGAACTATGATGAACTATGTGCTCAGGAGGGCTGCCTGAGCAAACATAACGAGAACTATCCTGTATTTGTTTTTATGTATGGAGCGGGTAGTGATTTCAGGGAATGATGGAGAGGTTACATGGGGGGGAGATAAGTGAAAGCAGTCCACGCTTAATGCCAGTAAGGAATGTAGACAGCTGGAGGATAGACCTCTCACGTGCACATAAGTGTCCAAAAGCCATGGACAGTTAAGAGATGACTGTGCATGACCCCTCCCTGTGTCTGTTTTGGTTCTATGTCCCACTGCTTTGGGTCATTTAGTAGGAATAATAGCAGTATCCAATTTAACAAGCCATCAAGTTCTCATGGTATTAAATGATGAATGAAAATCATGATAATCATTGTAGTAGTTAACATTTCTTGAATGCTTACTACATGTTTGGAATTTATAGATTTATTCTATCAATCTTCACAGCAATTGCCTAAATTATGTGCTAGCATTATTTTCCTTGGACAGGTGAGGAAATAAAGATGAAGTGATTTATCCCAGATTACTCAAATGGGAGATGAAGCTCTTAACTGTATTAAATACTGATTCTCTAATAATATGAAAATGTCAGTTTATTTTTATTTACATGGCGCTTGGTAGTTTCAAAGGATTCTGACATCCACCACTATTTACAGTTCACACAACACTCCCATGAGGTATGATAAGTCAAATTATTTATCCCTTTTCAAGAGATGAAAACATTAAGGCTCCGGGAAACTATCATGCCTAAGAACACATGCGTAGTAAGTGATAAAACTGACACTCCCCTTCAGGTCTGTTTACTCCAAGGCCAAGTAGAATCCACTGTACTCTGTTATCTGTTCTTCATAATCTAAACTTACATAGACACGTCTAATTTTAGGTAAACTTCCAATCCGGTTGTCTAAAATCTAATAGTTTCTGCTGCTTGGGGATGTACATTTTCGTTTCTTTGTAATTATCTTCTGCATTATGCAGTCTTCCCTGGAGTTGCCAGATAAATGAGATGTCACTGCACTTAGCAAGGATCACTGCTGCAGGCTCTCGATTGGTTTTATCTGTTGCTAGGAGGAGTTGCTGGTCTCTTAGCAGCTGCCAGCCAGGCAGGCATTTCAGAGTGGAACTGAGCCCAGGTTGACAGTAGCTGGAAAAGGAAAGTGTCCTAACCTGGCAAGGACATCCTTCAAGTCGATGTTTTGTCAACTTAGCTGACAGGATCCCTGATTTTGATGCATTTCATTGCTTTTCACAAAGCCCATTTTGTCCTTTTTCCTTCTTTTCTTTGCTTAAATTTGTTTAGTTGCTGACAGACCATATTCATGCACCTTACAAAAGAATAAGTAAATTCTAATTAACATCTGAAATGCAGAAGAATTTGGTTCCAACTAGAGTGGGAGAGTGATATATTGTTTGATTAAAAGAAGTAAGAGCTATTTCTTCTAAATAAGGATACACATAATTTTCCTGGCAATTACAAAAAAAGGGAGTTTAAAAATGTTCCCTTTAGGATTTTGATGAAAGAATGAGAATCATTCAATTTGGATGGCTTCCTGTGTTTAAAACCCTGTTTATCTGCCACATGACTGAAGTAGATGCTGGGGAAGGAAGGGCATTGTGTTCATTTTCCCTCTCCTTGCCTTTATGCTTCATGGTCTGTCTGCTTGGAATGTTCACCCTTCTTTGTTAACTCTTCTTCACACCTAGAGGTTAGGCTCAAATATAAGACTTGTAGCAAAACTTCCCAGATGGACCTCTATCACCCCTATATATTTACTCCTTTCTTTGTGCCCTCAAAATGCTTCTCTTATATTCCTATTTGGGGACTTCTGATAGTAAACGATCTTTGTACTCTTTATTTTTTCCTGAAAATGTTTTAAATTCTTAGTGCCTGGTGTTGTGCCTGATCCTAGCGGACAGCCTACTTCCACCGCAACACCAGCTCCTAGGTGAATAGTGATTAGCTATTATAACACACTATACATGTGTATACATTACACATGTGTACATTATAACACATTATTCTCTTCCGTTTTCAAATGGCTCAGTTCAAGTGCATGAGCTTCAAAAGCCAAGCTGACGGGAAAATTATCTACCTATCCACCATCTGCCCATCCATCCATCCTTCCATCCATCCATCTATATCTTGGATCCCTGAAATATATTAATTGCCTTCAGTGTTACCACACTTGGAGGAACTTGAGAATTCTCTAATTACAGACTCTGGGAAATGGAGCATAGACTGTCTGAACTGGAAGGTACATCAGGTAGCACACATGCTCTTTGACAGATGTGGAAAAGAAGGCCCAAGGAAGAGATGTGACTTGCTCAAGGCCACCCACCAGAGGGCTGGTGGCTGAGCTGTGCTTCCTCTCCTACTGAGCATTCATTGAGTTGTTTCTCCCTCCCTCCCATGCAACTGTGCTACAAAGCAAGTGTTGTGCTTATTTACTTTTGGAGTTGTCCATTTGGGATCCTCAGTAAATACTGAAATGAAATAAGGCTTCTCTTACTCTCTTCATCGCCTTCTCATATTCCCTTAAATACAAAGGGTATGAAAGAGAAAACATAGCTCTACCTTGGAGACTAAATGAAAGAGAGTTTTTCCAGTTTCCAATATAAGATGGGACATGAAATTTTGCCTCTTCTTCAATATTTCTTTCCCTTTTCCCTTCCTTAGCTGTCTTCTAATTTCTTACTCTCTTCTCCTCTTCTCAAAATGTAGGATCTACCCACATTTTCCATTAGGTTGGAAAGTGTAATAAATAAAAATAGCAACCAGCATAAGCCTTTTTCTCATCCATGAGTTCTTCCTCTTTCCTGGAACACTGCTCCCTCCTCTCTGCCTGGCCAGATTTTCCTCATCTTCTAGGTCACAGCTTCAGTTTCACTTACAACCATGCTACTCAAGGCCCTCTTTGCCAAAGTATTTTTTTTCCTCCATAATACTTTTGATAATTTTTTAAGTTTTAAGTTTTTATATGTTTATTTAATGTCTGCCTCTCCAACTGCACTGCAAGTTCTGCAGAGTCAGAGACCATGTGTGGTGTTTTACACCATTGGATATCCATCCCTGAACACATGATATCTGATATATAATAGGTGCTCAAAATATTTTTATTTAATAAATGAGTGGATCAAGTAATTATTATCAGTTCTTGTCTGCCTTTGCCTGATGTTTTAGTGGGACACTGCACCTTCAAGGCCCTACCTGCAGGATAAGAAGAGCACTCACTTCCCTGAGGCTTGCCCTGGAATGATTCCACTCTATGCCCAAGGATTGCTTTATCTTTGCCTAGTTCCAATCTGTTCCCTTCTATTTTTAAATATTTATTTATCTATCTATTTATCTATTTATTTAGGGAGAAAGCACAAGCAGAGGAAGGGCAGAGAGAGAGGGAGACAGAGTCCCAAGCAGGCTCCATGCTATCAGTGCAAAGTTCAACATGGGGCCCTATTTCATGAACCATAGATCATGACCTGAGCTGACGTCAAGAGTTAGATCCTTAGCTGACAGAGCCCCTCAGGTGCCCCTGTTCCCTTCCTGATGAAACCTACTTCTTTATTTTGCCCTTAGTTGTTTCTTTTTTCTTTTTCCACAGTAAAATTTTAGATCTCTGTTTCTTTAAACTTTCTATATGGATGATAATTTCTTCCCTCATTTTGGCCTAATGCATTTGGCATCCTCTCATATTAACTGATTTACTGATTTCTGATAACTTTTAGAGATTCTTAACCTTTGTATACTATGGATTATCTTGGCAGTCATGTGACTGGAATCCCCTTTCATAGTGATAAATATTAATGCATAAAATAGAAAACACATAAGATTTTAAAAACCAATTATACTGAAATACAGTTATCTACAACTCTTACATCTCATGACTGCCCCTAAATTGACTGGCCCCAGGCACAGTTGGAAGGTGGGAAGGTTAGTTTCCCATGATTGTGATGTTTGGTAAACTTACTTGGGCATCTGTATTTATGGTAAAACCTGAGGTAAACTGTAAGATGCCTTTCAAACAACTCAATTATTAAATTTTTACCTTTAATAATTAGCTGCACTGAAGGATATGTCATAGGAAATATCCAAATTGGGTTTAAAATCAGTTTCACATGTGCATTTGTTGACATCTAAAGTGGATCATTATAATCCCACAAGTACAACTGGTGGCCAGGGCTGGAAGGAGAGCGGCCGTGTGATCACATACGTAAGATTTTCCAACTCCAGACATTCAGTCTGCAGCTGTGATTGCAGTGGTTCTGGCATCTTCTTGAGCCAGTCCTCAAGTAGCAGGAGGATCACCTCTGTTCCCCTAGAAACTCCCCTAGAGTTTCCATTGGCTTTTGTGAGACATGAATACAAGTCAGAGGGACAATGGACCTCAATGGGACAGGTAGCTCAATGTGTGCATAAAGAAAAAATAAAGAGCATAAACACCCAAGCCAGCTTTGTAATTCTGAAACTGAAATTAAGTCCTTCCCATAAGGAAATATCCAGCACAATCACTGTATCGGTGGTATATGGGAGAAAGCCTTAGTCTCAGAGCTAGAAGAGTTAAATTCAAATACTGACTCAGTGCTTTGTGCCTTGCACCCTGAGCAAAGGACTCTATTGAAAACTTCATGGGACATTCCAGGCATTCTCATTGTCTATAGTCTCTCTCTTCAGATTGTGTATTCATCTAAGGAATGCTTAATTTAATAAGCTTTTTTTTTTTTGAAAAGCACATTTAGTTATTTATTTTGAGAAAGAGAGTGAGTGAGGGAGGGGCAGAGAGAGAGAGAGTAAGAGAAATAATCCCAGGCTGTGACAGCACAGAGCCCAACTGGGGGCTCTATCTCATGAACCATGAAAGCATGGCCTGAGCCAAATCTAGAGTATGGTGCTTCACTGACTGAGCCACCCAGGCACCCTAATCAGCCTTTATTGAACATTTGGAGTGTGTTGACACCATTGAGACCTTGTGTTAGGAACTACACCATATGGTCAGAGTGATTTTATTTTAGCTACAAATCACTTCATATTGATGGGAGCAGAAAAGCTGCTCCTAGATCTCAGCCTCCCCTTAGTCTGCTGATGTCCCCCAATTTCTTCTACTCATCGAAACCTTGCTTTTCCAAAATGCAATGATCTCTTTTGTGAAGTGTTTTGAATCTTCACCAAGTATAAATGTTTATTCCTTCTTTTGTGCTCCCATCCCCCATCGTGATCCTCATTCATCTTCATTTCTCATTTCCTGTCTGTCTCTAGTTAGTTATAAACTTCTTGAGATAAAATTGCAGATCATTTTTTTCCTCCTTTTTTCTAAGTCATCTCATTTAGTACCTTACAAGTAGCAGTATTCAATATATAATAGTTGAGTCATGAATGTTTGGAAAAATGAGTGAACAAAGTTGAAAGAACTTTGAATTTTTTAATTCAGTAAAGATTGGAATGAGCAGTAGGCTGTCATGTGGCAGGCATTGTGCTCCGTCTTGGGATAAGTAAGGAACTTTTATCTACTACCATAGCAGTGGTAGTCTAAGTTATTGTAGAGATTATAAATGGATTCTTGATGTTAAAGAGCATATATCAAGCAAGGTAGGGATGCTACTACCATTTTTGAGAACAAATGGAAAAAATCTATGACTCTTAAAAATTTAACACTCTTTGAAATATAGAAGTGAACTTTTGAGAAATGTAGTAGGCATAAAGCATACAGTGTGATTCTGCTATCAGTGCCTAAAAAATATTAGGCACCTATGAATCATATCCAAACATCACTGCTTGATTTGGGGGATGCTAGAGATTCTATTTTAGTCTCAAACTGACTCCTTTATGCTTTCATCTACAACATTTCTTGCTTGAAATCCTCTATTTTATAATCTTGTTTTCCCTCCCCCCTTCCCACAAATGAGTATTCTAAGGATTAATTATTGCAAAGCACTTTGCAAATAAAAGGTCCATATAAATTCTAGGTGGTGTTGTATTGTAGGTGATGTGCTAGTGAAATAGTGACAAAAGCCACCTTTTGCTAAAGCTTGTGTTGAGATATTAAACTCCTGCTGTTGAACAGTACCTCTGGGGAGGCTTATACATTCTTTTCTTTAGATACGTGAATTGACAATTAGAAATAATTATATTGCACTACCCCATGTGAAGCCAGGTAAGAAATCTTTACTGAACAACATGGAATGTGGTCTTTGAGTTTCACTTGCCAAAGAATACACTTTGTCTTTTTCCCACAAACAAGGTATTGCACCTGAAACAGTCTAGCAACCAAAATATTGCTTATTTTTTTTCCTTTTTAAAATTCTTGTTTTATAGCGTATTTTCAGAAAAGTGAATGAAACATGCCTATTTGTGGACCGTGATTCAGACTGCAGGAGAATTCTAGCTACATAGATTTCTTTATTATTATTATTATTATTATTATTATTATTATTATTATTATTACTATTATTCTCTTTATAGCAAGCATACCTGTACATTGAGTTTGGTAATGTAATTGTGCTTGATCACTTGTGCTGGGAGAAGGGGTAGTAAAAAGTTTGTTTTTAAAAAAAGGAAACATATTGCCAATATGCTTGCTGTTCCAAAAAGAAGCCTCGGTAATTAAACTTACACAAAACAATTTGAAAGAAGCTAGACTATCTTATTTTGGGCATTCTGCTAACTACCTGGATTTTTTCTGTTTGTCAACTTGTGTGTAAGCCTGTGTGTTTTTTTGGGTTTGGGCTAAATGGGGTTCAGGAATAATGATATCCATGCAAATGAGATAAGAGGATTAGAAATTACCACTCCAATAATCCATCATATTCTCTTCTGAAATGTAAGGTTAAGACTTTAAAACTCTTTTGTTTTCAGATTTGAAAGTATCACACTTGCATAAAAAGTTTTTAAGGGATTGTGAAAGCTTCATACAAAATTATAGATGACTCGTGTGTGCTGGATTTGTAAAGAGCAATTATTTCATTATGAAGGCATAATAATGGTGTCTCTCTCTCTCACTCTGTGTGTGTGCATGTGTGTGTGTGTGTATATATATATGTATATATGACATCTTTCTTCTATATGTATATTATATATAGAGAGAGAAATATTTTTATATAAAAAGATAAATATTAATCTCCTATGTTTGGAGATTTTGCTTCCTTATTAAATCATGACAATTTTTGAAGACTTGGTTTAAAAGTAGAAGGAAATATCTGTATTGCAGTGTTTTTATAAACCAGACTTTTATTGGAATGGCTGTCAAGTAGGAGAATGTTATGATAAAAATAGTCTCTGCACAAACTCTTGATTTTGGCAAATATTCCAGGGAAGAAATGATTTGATTTGACATAAGATTGGTTATTATTTGAAGAGCAAATCTAGTTTTACCTTTAAAAATATTCATCAAAACAACCATTACAGGTTGTTTTATTTTCCTGTAGTTTCCTGTTAAAACACTTGATTAGCATCCAACCAATAGTGTTCTTGCTGTGATTAATTCCAGTTCCTCTTAGTTGGACAGAAAGCTGGGGAGAAATGTGGATCTTTATCAGATCCATCACATTTGTATATTCTGTCTTTGATTTCTTCTTATGTTTAATACGTTTTTCTATTTTAAGGTCTTGTATCTGTTGATGGGTTCTACAGGAAAGATGACATCTAGAGTCTATCTACTTATAGGGTAGTAATCATAAATGGTTGAGTGAGGCCTGGGGGATACCTGGCACACAGTTGGCACCAAGGTTTATTCAAAGGTCATGATGGTCTAGTACTGTAAATGTTAATAACATTTTCTCGTTGTTTCATGGTGGATAGGTAAGTGCACTAGGAGGGAGGAAATCTGATTTCTAGTCCAAACCCTGCCACTGAGGCACGTCAAAGAGTGCCATGTAGTGTCAGGAGGCTCCAGTCAGGGTTCTCTTGGATAGGCCTGTCCTTGTAAACCAGAGAGAGTGAAAGAGAGCTAGCAAGACAGCAAGGGAGCAAAGCAGGGATCATGCTCACTTTCTCTGAATCACTCTGAACCTCAAAGCCCCATCATTTTGTGTCACTAGAAACAATATCTGCATAGACTCATAGACTTTATAAGATATTTAAACTGGTAGATTCCATTGGTATTATTTGAAGACAGAGTCCTATGCCCAACATTTTAAGGGTCTGTGTACCAAGAAACCACACTCCATGATGACTTTCTTATTCTAATGCCCACAGGAACTCTCAGCGGGAAACCATATGCATGTGTGGAGAGATACTATATTTTATATGGCAGTAGTTATGCAATCTGATTAACATGTCTTTGTTCTGATTTATTTGGAAGATTATTGTTGCTTATCTTATTCTTTTTTTAAGAGTTACCAACTTTTAGCCATCCAGCTATTTCTTTCTTTAAACTTATGTATGTTGGAATGCCAGGAAGAAAGAAAAACAAAACAAAAAAACCACTCTAAACCGTCAAAAGAGAAATTACAATGTCTTTGTATGAAATGTGTTTTGTCTTGCTTATAAGTGAAGAAATTATTCTGGCATATGATTTGACAGATCATCTCTAGTTCTACCAACCTCGATTGTTTTGTTTTCTTTGTGTAAGTCTATAGGGAGCTACCTAGCACAGGAGAAAGGAGAAAGAGTGACAACAGTCAATAGTGAATGAGAGCTCAGAAGAGCAACTCAGTAAAAAGAAAAGGCAGAGGGATGTTAAATCCATATTATAAAAGCTTCCACAGAACAAGGAGGAGAGTTTGATGGTGTAAAAATCTCCAAATCTTTAATTAATCATACAAAACAATCCAACATGTTATTCTCAGTAAAGTTCACTTTGCTGAAGTTTTACTCAACTGAACTGTTCTCTTCCAAATTTCATACATTTGGTACTTATGTTTTTGATAGTGAAGCTGTTACATTGGTAGTAAATCAAAACAGTACAATACCCCCTAAGTCAAACTGGCATGGAGGATGTGGGGATGCAGTGATAGAAAGATACATTGTTTTATTTTAAAAAACACTTTTAAATTAGGTTACAATTTACCAGTGGAGAGAGGACTGGAAATCCCTAGGCATTTACACTTCATTTTCTTTTCTGTTCAAAAATTATAATAAGTAATTTTTCATATAATTTTCTTTTATTTCCCAAGAGAAAATATTTTGCCTCTTCTACACATTGCCTTTATTTTTCCTTCAGAAAACATCACAAGGGCACAGAGTTAAATTAACCAGAGAAAACTTTGATTGACTTAAATGCAATCTCCTCCCCCACTTTCATCTTTCCTTCTCATCTGTCTATGAATAAATGTAAATAAAATTCTGAAAGAATAAAACCACCTCTTAAGAAGTCAGTTGTCCAACTAGTATAAGTATTAATGTGTGTACATGTATATATACACCTCTAAATGTTTTTAAATAAAGATTAACTTTATAAATCAGAAAATTGTATAGACCTTTAAAATACTTTTCTCCATATTTATCTCAATACCTTAGACATTAAGTGAATTATATAAATAATTGAATAATGAATTTTTCCTTTAATAGTACCACAATTAATTCACCTTACAAAATTTGGGAAAAAAGGGTGCTGACTTTGAGGAACATTATTGTTTTACGTCTGTGACTGTGTGATGCCAAATGGGTCTATGAAAACTGAAAAAAAAAAAAAAACCATTGGTTTTTATTCTAGATACTGTGCCCAACACAAAGCTACAACACATTTGGAAGGAAGACATATGGTTTGGCATTAGCTAGCGTGTCATGTGTGAACAAAGTCAACCCTTAGAAAGTCACTTATGCTGAACTTATGATTCTAGGCAATGATAATGAGTGGTTTTAAACTTAGTATGGAAATAATGAAAACTTGGTGTGAATTTTAGCCGTTTCACATTTTGGTTGGGTGTAGCTGCATATATTTAGAGTTTTGACTGTGAAATCATTATCCATTGACTTCCTTTTTCCACTTAAATAGGGGTTTGAATTAAGTTAGATACATAGTTCCAATGCTAATTTGTTACAAATATTGTCAACTATTGCATACTTTGCTTTTATGAGGACTTTAGGAAAATACTTTCTTTTTTCTTTTTAATTAAGATTCACAATCTGTTCCTCCAGGAGTTTATTGTCAAAGGTTATGTAGTTTTGCTATTTTGTCTTTAGGCTTAGAAATAATGTATTCTATAGCTAATTTATTTCTATATGTTTATTTTCTCTTATTTTCATAGTTTTCTCACACTTACACATATAACCTATTATTTATACCTTTTGATCTGTATTAGTAAGCCAGTACTTCCCAGAGTATTTATTTGGAGAAAAAGTCAGATTTCTAGGGAAATGTTTGGAACACTTATTTGGCTATAGTGCTAATTAAAAAAAAAAATACCTACAAGATTTCCGAACTCTTATGTTCATAGAATAATTAAGTTTCTTATGTTTAGACATTTTCAGATATTTTTAATGTCCAAAAAGCCCTCCTAGTCAATGATATTAAATCACCAGATGACCATTTAATAAGATAGTTATTCATGTACAAATAATGTACATTGTATGACCTGAGAAAAATGATAATTTAAGGCTATTTAGTAAGCAAAGGCTAATTGTAGTGTATATGTAGGTAGATAAAAATGTATATCCCTTGTATATGTGTGTATATAATATACACACATGTACATAGATGTATATGTGTATATGAGCATGCACATATATGTTTTTCATTGTATGTGTGTGCATATATATATACATATATAACTTTATAGCTATCAGAGTCAAAGTGATTCTAAGTCCCTCCAAGTATTATTATTATTATTATTAATTTTAATGCTTATTCATTTTTGAACAATAGGAAAAGATAGAGTGCAAGTGGGGGAGGGTCAGAGAGAGAAGGAAACACAGAATCCAAAGCAGGCTCCAGGCTCTGAGCTGTCAGCATAGAGCCCAGTGCAAGGCTGAACTCACAAGCTGCGAGATCGTGACATGAGCTGAAGTTGGATACTTAACTGACTGAGCTAGCCAAGCACCTCTAAGTCCCTCAAATTACTAACAAGGACACAGTCTGTATTTAATTAGGTGGGGGCATTTTTATTTTTAATTAGAAGTCACTTTAATAAAATGTAGCTTAAGAACCTATTTGTTTGATGTAGCAAGTGAAAGTTTCCAGCTTATTACATGAAGAAATGGGTATAACGAGGTGGAGACTTGAGAAGGGCTGACCCAGATTTGCTCACCTTGCAGTGTGGGCAAATCAGTTTTCCTCTGTGATCTCTACTTCTGTTCTATGAAATAGCGATTGTTATCTTTTCTCAGCGAGCTCATTGGGCTGTTCTGAAGGTCAAATGAAATAATGACTATGGAAGGACCCTGGAAGCCCTAAACTGCTACCTGTAGATAAATGGTGGTACAGTTATCAAACGGTCTAGTGCTCAGCAAATTTATAGAGTGCATTGAAAAATAAAGAATCCTTATAATATTTGTAGGCTATCCAGAACTGATCAGAACCAATAGCCACAAAATGCCTCTTCTGCCCAAAAGTCTTATGCATGGTCAAGAAATACCCTGTTATAAGAAGATGTCTAACTCTTTTAAAAGACCCCATGATTAATGTGGTACTGTTTACCTTATGATACTGGTAGATCACAGCAGAGGCAGTGGTTAAGTTTCATAGGTTCAGTCATCTACTTAGTAAGTCATGAATTTCTTTCCTATATCCAAATCATCATTCACAAACCTATATGGCCTTTGATTCCTCTGTGTGTCATAAGACTAGAAATCAGAATGCATCATTTTTATAACAGCAGGGCGCATTATTTAGTTTGAATATGTTATACTTCCTTCATGAAAATAGTATTACTTTGCAAAACTGAGAAATCATGATTTGGTAATATGAAAAGACATTCCTTTTTTTTTAAATACCAGTTATAAATTGGTGAAATATCTTAGCAAATAGGAAGTGGCATTCTAATAACTGTAGCTACCAATTATTTAACACTTGACATATGCCATGTATGTGTGTTAGGTGTTTACATGCATTGTCTTATTTAGTCATTAGCACATTTAGGTACTGTAAATGCTGTTATTAACTCCAGATGAGTATTAATAGAGGAGAGCCTGGATTTTTGAAGAGAAATAAATGTATCTAGGGTTGCATGGCTAATAAATAGTACACCCCAGAGCTGGGCTTATCTGGCTTCAGGAGACTTGCCCTTAATCACATTGTACCTAAGAGTGTCCTTTGTAGACACACGTGACTAGCACAATTTTCTTTCACTCACTGTTTTAGTAAAACGCCGTAGCCCTTTCACTAAAACCGTACTGATATCAATTGGCCATAGAGGTATGACTGATAGGCAGTGTAGCGTAGTCAGAGGCTTTGGAATGAGCTATTAGAAGACCTGGACCCAAGGCTAAGTTTGCATCCACGCAGAGTAATCTTGGAAATGTCAGCTGATCTCTTTGAGTCTCAGTTTCTAACCCCAATGGGAAGATGATAAAAACTATTCTTTGGGGTTATTGGGAAGCTGAATGAGGCACTGTCAGCTGTGTTATAAAATGTTACTATAATTGGATGTAATATCTCTTTTTAATCTCTACTGGGTAAATTTTATTTATTTCCCTCAGGAAGAGGGAACTGATATTTACTAAACATCTAATATGTGCTAAATGCTTTACTACAGCCTTAGAAATTAGATGTTATTACCCTGATTTTGTAGTGAGAAACCAGAGGCTATCTCTCACACGTAGTGCCATTAATAAGGGGTAGAGTCAGCAATTTCATTCTAGATTTGTCTTTACTTCTGTAGGCTGGGAGCCAGGTCTCTGCAGTACCCAGCACAACCCTAATTTGTTCCTCACACATGTTGACTTTGAATGGCCCTTGAATTTGCCTGTTTGAATTCTCTACCTACTTTTTATTTGTTTATTTCCCCACCTTGACTTACAATGGCTGTTCCTTTTTTATGTTCTTCTTACTTTTCTTTTGGCACAAAAGTTGAGAGGTGCTCTTCTGCCTCATCTTGTCACAAGCCACATTGCCTATTTTGTTTTCTTATTGTACTTGTCACTGTCTGAAATCATTTATATGTTTATCTGGTATTGGTTAACTCCTCTAGTACATTTTAAACTCCATAGACCAGGAGCCTTGTCTATATCATTTGCTCCTGCATTCCAGCCCTTAGGATGGATGTGGCACAATAGATAGGTATGCTGTCAATAACTTCTGAATTAATGAATGATGTTCAGTTGTTTCTTAAAATCTATTTTCTCTGTAGGCTGAGGCTCATCAAATCATTTTATCTTTTATATTTTTGATGTTTACTCGTATTTTTCCTGAGAGTCACCTGATTTCCTGAAAAGATTTCTTGGTGCTAATAGACTTGAGTATTTGGTGAATAATTTGAACCTGTGCTAGCACAGCAAGGATACTGTGATATAGGATCTCTTTGGAAGCATGATTGATGGTTCTTGACCAGGCTAGAAATTAAAACATGTAGGACATGGTACACATGAAAACTCATGCAGAAGTTTTGAAAACCTTTTACATGCAAAAAGAGTCCTTAATCTTTGGGTATACAGTTGGCATGCAATCTTTACACTGCATTTCCAAATAATGAATTTATAACAACAGTCCTGGTGCCTGCGTAATGAACACAAGCTAGTTTTGGGATAGACTCTCTAACTGGAGATTTTGTCTACTTTGATATTGAAAACTCATTGCTAAAAAGGCTGATTAGTAAATAGATACTTGAGGTTATCTCTCAAAGCCAGAATTCTAATTATAAAAACTTAATAGTTGATGATTCAAGAAATAGGATGGCCATGGATGAACTTTCAGGCCTTTAGCTAAAAATGCAGAATCATCAAATTAAGATAAATATCATTTGGATTTTGAACATAAGTTTAATCTGGATATCACAAAAGATCACATTGTAATTTAGTAAGGATACTTTTTTTAAAAATTAATCAAAGGCATAAATCAGTTTTTAAAGGAAGATTCATGAATCCTTTCAGAGAATAGTTTCTCTGTTTTATATTCATCTTAAGTGACACCCAGATGGTTTACGTAATTGTGCCTCAGCTTTGATAATATTTCTGGATAACTAGGTGTAATCTGCAATTTAATTGCTATAACTTGCTCTGATTCCCTGATGTGAAATATTTTTCTTCTGTTAGGTAATTGTTTGTATTTTGTGAATGATGGATCATTTTTATACAGAATAGTATTACAATTCACAAACTTACTTTTTCAGTACCCACATTTTGCTTGAAAACTTGTCACTTCTGCCTAAAGTTATTCTTATAATAAACACCCACATCCTGAGGCAGTTTGGCAAAATTTTCATTTTAAGTCTGTTCTTCAGCTTATTTCTAGAGATGATAATGCCTTATGAAATACTGTCAGCTTTACTTTTCCTTGATGACCATAGTCATCAGAGCAAGTTACTTCACCTGGAAGTCCTTTGTGGCTCAAGGTGAGTTAAGGAAGTATCATTTATTATGCTCCTATAGGGTGTTTACATCTGTCTTAACTTTCACCATTTAGTGTTGAAAACAATACAGTATGTTTCTTTCTACAAATAGTGAGTTTCTCAAAAGAAAGTGATCCAGATGCCATGCCAACTTTTGTAAACTCAGGTTCTAGCATAGTTCTTGGCACATATTAAGAATTAAGTAAGTATTTGATGGACTTGAAATCTGGGTGAAGAGGTTGTTCTTTTCAGGTACATTCTCAGAAGCACTTAAGGTTCTGCATTTATTTGCTTCTTTACTGAATGGCCTCGTCTGTTTTGGGGTTAGTGGTTTTACTGCTTTGGCTAGCTTTCCTCATGTACTCTATTCTTCCTTGTGTTTGCTTTCAGATCCTTTGCTGTTTCTAATCTTCTTTGATGCAACAGACCAGATAACTAAGCACATTAAAACAGTGAGCTAAATTTTACAGACTGTTAACTTCTGAATAACTTCCGAACAAAGCTATATGCTTAGCGCTGTGTTAAGCATCATGGTGGTACAAAGAATATATAAGATGCCTTTCCTTCCCAGTTTATTTGGAGAGACAATACATAGAAAGAGAATACAACTGGAGTGTGAGATAATATATATTCAGTACTGAATTGTGCTGTACAGATGAGGGTAAAGGAAGTGAGGCTAAGGGAATCAGAAAATCAAGGAAGGTTTAAATTATGGCAGGCTATGTGATTAGATCTAAGTCATGAAAGTTAAGCAAGAGAAACAGTTGAGATGATTGACAGTGTTGGAGTTATTTGGAGGAAAAAGTTTAATAAAGCCAAATATTAGATTTTTCTTATTTCAGATGTAGGAGTCTCTAATTTCTTCTGCATCATTAAGGGAATTCCGTATATGTTTGGCCATTAATTGTTTTAGCATTATTTTGTTTGTAGTTTGCCTTATCATTTAGAATTTGGAGCAAATGTGAATTTTAAAGAAGATATTTTGAAAGTTTAGAATGGACAATAATGTTTTATACCACAGAACTGACTCACAGTTTTATACTGCAAAACTGACTCACATATGATTTACATCTCTGCAATAAGGAGTAACGCCTCTCTACATTACAGGTATATCATGGTTCAGCAGCACGTGCATAATGCCTTAATGGTCCCCAGACGTAGTCTGAACCCTTCTTTGGTTTTATGAACCAATTGTCTTATTTGATCAATTGATGATAAATGAAGACAATCTGATATAAAAAAATCAATCTCCGCACACTAAAACAGTAATAAAACTTATCTTAAGCGTTTTTAAAATTTTTTTTTAATGTTTTATTTATTTTTGGTACAGAGAGAGACAGAGCATGAGAGGGGGAGGGGCAGAGAGAGGAGGAGACACAGAACCGGAAGCAGGCTCCAGGCTCTGTGCTAGCTGTCAGCACAGAGCCCGATGCGGGGCTCGAACCCACGAATGTGAGATCTGACCTGGGCCGAAGTCGGAGGCTTAACCAACTGAGCCACCCAGGTGCCCCTTAAGTGTTTTTAAAGTATAATTTATTACAATTAATGAAATGAATTCTTTCTTCATTTGGCTTTATGAATATATTTATCCTGTTCTCTCATATGTGTCTATTTGAACACTGTTTAAAAATTCAGTGATGGAGGGGCACCTGGGTGGCTCAGTCAGGTGAGCATCTGACTCTTTTTTTTTTAATTTTATTTTTTTACTTTATAAAGTTTCATATATTTTTTAACATATGCAATTATTTTCCATCATTTACAATACAGTAGTTACAATGACACTCCAAACAGAAAAGCAAAGTAAAAATTCAAAACACCAACTTCTGTTTCATGTAATTAGACTTATACAGAAATTAGAAGGTTAAGTAACAACTAGTTAATCACCTAATTTCACAGCTATCTGAAGTGGCAATCATTATATAGCAGCTTATCTATGATACATTCAAGATAAATGATACAATTTATTACTTGTTCATAAGCTACAACACAGCCTGCTTAATACCTTTC
>NC_043704.1:75467206-75631715 GCF_006229205.1 Suricata suricatta
TGCACCTCTAAACGTTTCATTAAATCCAATGATACGGCAAACACTCCCAAAATAAACTTAGATTGTATTGCAGTTTCACTTAACAGTATATAAAATGCTGTGTTGTGACAGGTATCAACTATCCATTAGACACTGAATCAATTTTTCTTAAGCACTACTAACTGCTTGATTTTCTTGAAGCTAGATCATTCTGAAAATTTCCTGTTAGATCTATGAGTGCAAACATATGGTATCTGTCTTTCTCTGCCTGACTTATTTCACTTAGCATAACACCCTCAAGGTCCATCCACTTTCCTACAAATGGCCATATTTCATTCTTTCTCAATGCCATGTAGTACTCCATTGTGTATATATACCACATCTTTTTGATCCACTCATCCGGTGATGGACATTTAGGCTTTTTCCATGTTTTGGCTATTGTTGACATTGCTGCTATGAACATTGGGGTACATGTGCTCCTATGCCTCAGCATTTCTGTATCCCCTGGGTAAATCCCTAGCAGTGCTATTGCTGGGTCATAAGGGAGTTCTATGGATAGTTTTTTGAGGAACCTCCACACTGTTTTCCAGAGTGGCTGCACCAGTTTACATTCCCACCAACAGTGTAGGAGGGTGCCTGTCTCTCCACACCAAGCGTCTGACTCTTGATTTCAGCTCAGGTCATGATCAGTTCATGAGTTTGAGTCCCACATAGAGCTCTGTGCTGACAGTGTGCAGCCAGCTTAGAATTCTCTCTCTCTTCTCTCTCTCTCTCTCTCTCTCTCCCTCTCTCTCCTTCTCCTTCTCAAAATAAATAAATAAACTTAAAAACTATTTTTAAAAATCCATGACAGGAACCTCTGTATCCTTCATTAGTATGCATATCTAAAACAACCAAGACTCTGGTCATGATTGTAGGTCACTGAACTCAGCCAGACCGTAGATCACTCTGAGTAACTTGGCAGGAGGTTGGGGGGAGAACAGATCTCTAGATGTTTTAAATTCTCCATAACTCAGTAACACCACTAGTAACTGTGAATGGAAACTTTTCCAAGTAGAGTCTGCCTTTGTTGCATATGTGTCTTGGAGGGGTTTATGGTTTGGCAAGAACTTTAAGGAGGCTGACACACTGGGGAGAAAAAAAAACACTCCGTCATAAAATTCACTTCTCTCTGATAGGTGCCAGCAACACATGTGATGGAAAATACAGCCAGATATCTGGTGGCATACCATTTGGAGCACAGAAATTATTTTTTTCCTCTTCAGCTTCTTTAAATTAATCTTCTAACAAAAGCATCTCTTACTTCAAGATTTGGTTAAATTATCACCTACTTTTTGAAATCTTCACTTGCATTAGCAGAATGAACGGCTTCCCCTAAGTCAGATGTTCTGTGCTTCCATCAGTCAAAAGGGTACATTTTTGTTTAATTGAACATACCTCCATCTCTCTTAATCTGTGATTTTCCTAGGTTATGCTGATTTTTAGATCTCTAGCACATAGTAGATACTCAGACATTTGTCATCATAGTGAATGAGCACACTTAGTTCTTAGATGGTTTGATTGTCTCTGGTTATTTCCACTAAAACAATATAACCTTGAAATCGCATAGAATCTTACTTTAATACTCTCACAACAGGATGTGTTTGCAAATAAGTGATATTTCATTTATTTCACACAAAACCTTTTAATTACTAAGGGTATCATGAAAATAATTATGCATGTCTGACCTATAGGTGGCTTACAGCATGAACACCAAATATAAAAGTATAATTAGGTTCTAGTACGTTTCAGTTTTTATTAGAGTGGGATAGGAAATGAAGCACAAACTTTAAAATTTAAGAGAATTTCAGGTTATAATGTGAAAAAAACAGCAACAAAACTATATTCACATGATGTATTCTTAGAAAGATGTTTATTTACATGGACCTTTATTAAAGAGCAAATATCATCTAATAGTATTTCACTTCCTCATTTTGCTGATTCCCTATAATAAATTGATATTCTTCATAACTCATTGATTTAGAAAATAAGTTCTTGACATAAACAGATTTGTTTGGAATTATAGTGAGAAGAGCACTAGATTTGGAGTTAGGAAGCTTGAATTTTAGTGCCGTCTTGATCTATTATGAAATATAAGGTTATGGCCAATCCCTCTATTTCACTGAGGCTCAGATGCTTCATCTATAAAATGGAGCTAATTCCAGGCTCATAAGAATTAATTGCTTACTTACCACTGAGGACGGTGGGGATTAAATGGGGTGATTCATGCTTCATTCCATAGTGGACCAGTGTGTAATTCAGAGCCCGAACAGCTCCTCGATTTGTTGGGTTATATTAAATCTCACAAAGTAAGTAGTGTACAGAGATAGCCTGTTACATGTTTAGACTGTAATGCATCTTTAAAGATTTTTTTAAGTTTATTTATTTATTTTGAGAGAGAGAATGAACAAATGAGGAAGGGGCAGAGAGAGAGAGAATCCCACACAAGCTCTGCACTGTCAGTGCAGAGCCAGATGCAGGGCTCAAATTCACAAACCCTCACCCCAACTGTAATGCATATTTGAATATAAGTTACATTCCTCACTCACACATTGGTGGAGCCTAACCGGGATAGCTTCCAGGCCATCCACTCAGCTTGTTGAGTATGACTGTCAGTAACGTATATAATGCAACCTCACCACCAATCTGATGGGAGCTGGAACTCTCTGCATAACACTAGGGTCTGCAAGTCAAAGCTACAACCTCCCCAGTAGCTTCCTAAGTGGCTTCAAGAACTCATTTTAAGACTACCACCTCAGGGCACAGGATGCCAGGGTGATTCAGTCAGTTAAGTGTCTGACTCTTGGTTTCAACTCAGGTCATGATCTTATGGTTCTTGAGATCAAGCCCCATGTCCAGCTTAGTGCTGACAGTTTGGAGGCTGCTTGGGAGTCTCCCTCTCTCCTTCTCTCTCTGCCTCTATCCCCACTCACATGTGCTGCTTCTCAAAATAAGTAAATGAAACTTTTTTAAAAAATCAAATAATATTATATTTTTTAAAAACCCTACCACCTCAGTGATTCTATAACTCTCTGAAAGCTGATATATTATAATAGAGTCTGTCCAGAATTTAATGTTTTCTGATTTATTAGGAACTTGAGATTTGAAATTTGGTTCTTGTTACTCCCTAACTGTATTGATCTGCCATGAGAGTTATGGTAAACATTACTCTTTCCCTGTGGAAAAGAAGATAAAAGGCAACTCTGTATTGTGACCTGATTCTCAAACATCCAAATAGATCAATACACTTTGCTCCTCCTTTTTTTTTTTTTTAACCTCCTTCTGCCCTCTGTTCCCATCCCCTGCATGTAGCTAGAGACTTATGATCAGAAGGCAAATTGCAAAGCCAATACTGTACATTTTATAATTATGTTGTTTTCTGGGATAAAGATTATTTGAAGGACAGAGTAGGGAACAAGTATAATGAGAGAATATTTCTGAAAAGATCTCAAGATGTTTGAATAACCCAATATCCTTTGAGCAATATTAATTGATTATCCAGGATAGGCAATGTGCCTTGTGATCATCAAGATGTCATCCAGGGTAAAAAGTCAATACTCCACCCTTCTCACAATTAAAACTGTTACAATCTAGAAAAGATGACGGAATTTGAAATACTGATTACTGATATTTCTTTTCCAGTTTCTTATCGGTAAAAAATAGGGTCAAGAGTGCAAATGGGAACCGGATTATCTGTTGAATTATTACTGGCAAGTGCCTGACAGTTGGGAAAGCTGTAATGCAGCATTTATTGTTGACCTGAAACAAAGCATGAAGTTAGTTGTGAGTCTCTGGATGTAGACCTTAGAGTTACAGCCTCCCTGTGGGGAGAGCTCTGTCAGGAAGGTGGTCCTGGTTGTGCTTCTACAATGCAGAAGTTCTTTCAAGGAGCAGGAAGGAAGCAAATAATGGCAGACCTGTACTTAACACCTCAGATGAGAGAACCTGGCCTCCTTTTCTGAAGTACTGACCAAGTGCAGATAGGAGAGGAAAGAGGAGACTTAGTCTCCAGGAAGCAGGTAGTGAATTAGATGGGATTGTGTTTTTCCCCCTACCTTTGAACCTAAATAGCCCTATACATTTTTATATGGCCTGAGAACATGAAATTTTGACCAAAAGGATTGTCCACTCATCCTTTGGAATAAAGTGGTAGAGATAGCAACTGAACGTCCATTTCTCTGTTGTGGTAAAAGAGAGTGGTGGTAAAAATTTACTCTTATTAGAGATAATGGGAGTCTCTCCTAATAAAGAGTGGTAAAATGTATATACAGATGATTATTATAACTAAAGTTTCCTAAAAATGTAAACACTATAAGTATATGTATCTGTGAAAATTCTCATAAATCCTCTTTTGAAAAAACTATAGATAAATAACCAAATAAATACTTGTACTCTTCTTTTTGATCTCAATGTTAAGGAAAAGTTCAGTTACCTCTTTTATTAATATCACAAATAATATAAATAATAATGATAGTTATGTATTGGGACCCTATATGTGCCAAGCTTATACTAGAGCATTCATGGTGGTTACATTTATCTAAATTTTTATAGTAATATTCAAGGATATGGCTTAAGCCATTCACCTTATGAAAAATTATACATCTGTTGTACCTTTAGTTTTCAAGACCTAGTTTAGGAACCACATCTTCTAAGAAGTCTTCCATAATTTTCTCTTGCCTACATTATTCTGTGATACTCTCTGCAAAATGTAGTCAGCACGTATCCAACAGCACAAGGCTTTCATTAGCTCTGTTTGTAGGTGTATTTCTTATACCTCACCTCATGGGCAGAAATCAAGCTCTGTATGTTTCTGTACTTTCCCCCATGAATCCTATTTCACCTAGTACCTTTCATACAATAAATCAATAATCATTAACGATTAACTAATACCCTCTTGAGCTAGTTTTTAGGAGAATTTGATCCTTTTGATTTGAATTTTTATTTGTTTAAATAAGTCAGTAATTCATAATTATATGAAAGGTAAGTATATTTAATTCTCATGTACAGAAAAAATAACTTATTTCTGACAATATTTTAACATTTTATTTATTTATTTATTTTTAAGTTTATTTATTTTTGAGAGGGGGGAGGGGCAGAGGGAGAGGGAGAGAAAGAACCCAAGCAGGCTCTGCACTGTCAGCACAGAGCCTGATTCAGGGTTCAAAATCATGAACCTTGAGATCATGACCTGAGCTGAAACCAAGAGTCAGATGCTTAACTGACTGAGCCACCCAGGTGACCCTTTAATATTTTAACATTTTAGATCATTTGTTATGGATATTATACAGTTCATGATAAATAGACATTTCTATTTGGCCTAATTAAAAAAAAGTTTTTTTTGAATGTTGACTTATTTTTGAGAGAGATAGAGTGTGCACAGGGGAGGGACAGAGAGAGTGGGAGACACAGAATCCAAAGCAGGCTCCAGGCTCTGAGCCGTCAGCACAGAGCCTGAGTGGGGCTCTAATCCATGTGCCATGAGAACATCACCTGAGCCGATGTTGGGTGCTTAGCCCACTGAGCCATCCATGAGCCTCATCTACCTGGCCTAATTCTAAATTGAGAAACAGTTCTTATTTCAGTAGTTTTATTCTCTAATATCTCCTTCCAAGATATGTAAAATAGTTATAAAGAGATAGAATTTGCTGGGAAAAAGCATCATATGATTGAAGCATCACATGTTTGAGAATCAGAAATCTTGCTCCATTCCAATCACTTTAGCTTCTAATTCATATTGAAACATTAGGAAGTCCTTTCATTGTTGTTGTACTAATAATTATGGGATGATCACTGTATATCAGTCTCTGGAAACATGGTAGTGAGCAAAATGTATAATTGTTTATACTTCTGTGGGGTGTAAATTCTGGTTTTCCTTTTTGGGCTTTGGTATATTTCCCTATAGAAAAGAAACTCCTTACTTGAAAAAAATCACTTGATAAAATGAGAGGAAAGGAGATGAAACTCTCTTAGGATCCTTCCACCTTTAGCACACCAGAATATGAATCTGTAATTGGTTGTGGCAGTTAAGGGCTAAAAGTTATGATTGCAAAATGGGAAACATTGCTATCTTCCAAGATACTAACAGTTTAGTTACATATATACCTTAGTAACTATAAGGGCAAAAATCATCCTGTCACCACCAGCAAGGAAGCCATTCTCCAGATGGGGGACTTCTGCTTCAGGTCCTAGCCAGGCAAGCTGTGGTTTAGAGCTCTCGTAAGGTTTCTTATTGATTTACTAAAAGAGAGAGTGATTCCAGCCTCCTAAGGGAGGAACCACTAAAAATGGAAAGATGAGTGATATTAACCTACACTCATGTGGCAGCAGAGTTTGGGATCATCTATAAACTCTGTTTAACCTTATCAGAGAATAAATGTAATGAACACCAGACAACAATAATCAATTTTCAGAGTCTCATGACATAATGTTACTAATTTGCATTATTCTCCAGAACCATCTTACTAACTTTCTGTTCCCTTTACATAAAAAATAGGACTGAACCTTGGGGTTTTATTGTAAGCTCAAAGAGTATTGTCTCAGAGACTATGTGGCCTACCTCATGCTGAAAGGAGGTATCAGGGGAACCAATGCCTGACCTGAGTGAACAGCCCTGGAAGCAATTGAGTAAATTATTTATTCATGTTTTACTGTAAGTATACTGTAGCTTATAGTCATTGCCCACAAAATGTATCTATAACATAGAAGATGTTGTAAATAACATAATATAAACATAATATAATGTGATGAGTGATATAATCATCCTAGGTAGCCAGGGGTATGAGAACACATACTTAAGGAGTGACTACATCTCCTTAGTTAAATACTTGAGAGTGGAAGTAATACTTGAACTGGGTAATGAAAAATGTTCAGGCTCTTCATGTTCTGTGAAAAGTAGGAAGGACATTTCAGGCAGAAGGAACAGCACAGATAAAGGGGAAAATATACAAAAGTAGTATGGATCACCAGTGCAAAGTGAACCACTGACTTCTAACTTCTGGTCATACGTGTAGGGAGCTGAGAAGCAATTGGACAATTGAGGCCACAGGGCACACCACCAACCAAAAATGGGGAAATGAGAAATATAAAGTCAGAGTTTACTGATAGCAGAATCTACCACTGGATCCTGGTATGAACAGGTGAAGGGTAATGGACTAATTGCTAGGGGCTGAGTATGGATGAGCTTGAGAGATAAAATCTCCTGAGGACCTACCTTTCATGGGGAGAACACTTTCATGAGCCTTAGATTCAGGAGCCCAATTAAGTTCTTGTAGTAAAGGTGATAGAAAAAAAGTCTTATATGTATCAGGGACAGGGGGAAAGTAATCAATTTGAAATACACTAAGGACACTGAGAAGGCCTGCCCTTGGAAGAAACTACTTTATCAGAGACCAACTGGGCATGGGTTTTGCCAAAACCTAACCAAGAGGGAAGAGGGAAATGTATAACTACAAGGCCCTCTATTCTTCCCTTCTCGTATAAGGATGTGGAGGCAAAGCTGAGAAGCATTTGTGAAGGTCACAGCCCAAGGGCACAGGCCCACTAAAGATGAGAGCTAACCCTAGGGATATATGTTTTCCTTCTTCCCCACATCATACCACCACACTACAAAGCTTTGTAATTATGGCAGATTACATTTAAAAAGAACTGCAAATCTCACACTCTATTTAAGAAGGAGCCTTTGGGAAAAACCAAACCAACAAGAGAGAAAAAAACAACAAAGAATATACCGACATTTTTACCCTCCTCCAGTTAAAGCAAACAGTAAATACAGCCTAACCGCTAGCTAAATAAAAGTAAAACCTACGCTAAAGGCCTGTTTACCTCAATTTATTTTACCCAATGCATCATGTCTGGCCTTTGACAAAAAATTATAAGGTGTGCTTAAAAAAAACAAAAACACACTTAGAAGAAACAAATCAACCCTCAGAAACAGACTCAGATAGGGCAGATATTTTGGAGCTGTCAGAGCAAGAATTTAGCATAACTGTAATTAATATAAGGATTCTAATGTAAAAAGTAGACAGAATGCAAGAACAGGTGAGTAATGTAAGAACAGAATGGAAACTCTAAGAAAAACGTCAAGAAGTGCTAGAAATAAAAAAAAACTTAAAAAATCACTGACAGAAATGAAGAATGCTTTTGATGAGTCATTAGTAGACTAGACATGATCAAGGTCAGGATCAGGGAGCTTGAATATATATCAATAGGAACTTCCCAAACTGAAAGATCAAGAGAAAAAAAAGTCCAGAAGAGAATATCCAAGAACTGTGGGACAGTTATAAAAGGTGGAATATGCATGTAATGTGAATGCCAGAAGAAGATAGAAAAGAAGTACCAGAAGAAATAACTGAAGTAATATTTTCTAGGAATTTCCCAAAATTCATAAAATGCACCAAACCACCTATATAGAAGCTCAGAGAATACTAAGCAGGAGAACCCAAAAAACCTACACCTAGACATGTCATATTTATACTGCAGAATATCAAAGAGAAAGAGAATATCTTGAAAGGGGAGAAGAGAGAGCATGTTGTCAATGGGGAACAAGCAAAAGAATTGTCTTCAGAAAACATACAAGGAAGTAGAGAGTGAAGTGAGATATTTAAAGTGTTTAAAGAAAAAAAATTTACTAATGTGGAAGTCTGCATCCAGCAAAACTATCTTTCAAAAATTTAAAGAGAAATAAAGACTTCCACAAACAAAAATTGAGGAAATTTGTTGCTGGTAGAACTGTCTTGAAAGACCTGTTAAAATAAATTGTTCTGAGAGAAGGAAGATGATATAGGTCAGAACCTTGGAGGTGCATAAATAAAGGAGTATTAGAGAAGGATTAGATGAAGGCCAAATAAAATATTTTCTTTATCTTTAAAAATTAGTTCAAATTAATACAAGTAATCACCAATTCATTTGGTGATTATAGTTTAAGGATAAATATAATAACAGCAAGGTTAATCACCAATGTATTTGGTGATTATAGTTTAAGGATAAATGTAATAACAGCAATTTTATAAGGGAAGAAAGGGGAGAATTGGGCATACTCTGTTATAGGATACTTCTGCTAACAATATAGTACTGTTTGAAAGTTACTTAGAGGGGTGTGTTGGTGGCTCAGTCAGTTAAGGTACAGCTCTTGATTTCCTCTCAGGTCATGATCTCATGGTATGTGAGTTCAAGCCCCACATCAGGCTCTGCACAGTGTGGAGCCTGCTTGGGATTTCTCTCTCTCCCTGTATCTGCTGCTCCTAACTTGCATGCTCGCTCGCTCTCTCTCTCTCTCTCTCTCTCTCTCTCTCTCTCTCTCCTCCTCCTCTCTTTCTCAAAATAAATAAATAAACATTTAAAAAAAGAGAGAGAGTGGAGTAGCTATTTTCATTTCAGGCAAAGACTTCAGAGCAAGGGAAATTATCAGGGATAAGGAGCAGACTTACATAATAATAAAAGAGACAATTCTCAAAGAAAACATAATACTATTCAACACGTGTGTGCCATGAACAACAGAACATTGGAGAATGCAAGTCAACAACTTATAGAGCTTCAGGGAGAAATAGATGAATCCACAATTAAAGGCATACTTCTATACTTTTCTATAGTAATGGCCACATTCATCAGGCAGAAAATCAGTAAGGATATATTTGAACTAAACATCACCATGAATGAACTAAATCTAATTGTCATTTATGGAATACTTCATCCAACAACAGCACCATACACATTCTTCTCAGACTTACATGAAATAGTTGTAAGGTTAAGCACATGTGGGGCCATAAAACACACCTTAACAAATATAAAAGAATAGAAATCATACAAAGTATGCTCTCAGGCTACAATGGAATTAAGCTTGAAATAAATAACAGAAAGGTAACTGGGAAAATCTCAACATTCTTGGAGATTAATCAACACATTGGCCAAAGATGAAGTCACCAGAAAAATTGAAAAACATTTTGGTTGAAATTAAAATAAAAATACACCGTGCAAGAATTCATGAGGTGCAGTGAAACCAGTTTTAGAAAGAAATGTATAGCATTGAATGCATGTATTAGAAGGGAAGAAAGTCCTAAAATAAAATTTAAATTTCCATGTTCCTAGGACACTAGGAAAAGAAGAGCAAATTAAATCCAAAGTAAGAAGAGGAAAAGAAATAATAAAAATTAAAACAGAAATCAATGAAATTGAAAACAGCATCAACACAGAAAAATCAATGAAATCAAAATCAGTTTCTTTGGGAAAAAATCAATAAAATTGAGGAATCTCTAGCCAGGCTAAAAGAGAAAAGGCACAAATTACTAACACTAAAAATCAAAGTGCAGCCATCACTACTGACTGCATGGATATTTTAAAATGATATGAAAAGAATGTAATGAACAACTCTATGCCAACAAATTTGATAACTCAGATGAAATGGATACCTTCCTTAAAAGTACAAACTATCAAACTCCCTCAAGGGAAAAGATAATTTGTATAAGTCTGTCTATCAAAGAAATGAAATGAATAGCCTTCCCAGAGAGAAAATACCGGGCCTACTTTACTGGTACACTCTACCAAACATTTAAGGATGACATTTTACCAAATTTCTACAATCTCTTCCAGAAAATAGAAGCAGAGGAATATTTCTTAACTCATTCAATAAGGATAGCTTTACCTTAAAATAGCAGGAACAGACTAAGATATTATAAGAAAGGAAAATTCCAGACCAGTATCTCTCATGAATATATACACAAAAATCCTCAACAAAATATTGGCAAATTAAATTCAACAATATATGAAAAGAATTGTACTCCATGGCCAAGTGAGATATATAAATCAGGTTTAAAATTTGAAAATCCATTAATGTAATCCATCACATTGACAGGCTAATGAAGAAAAATCATTATTATACCAACAGATGAATAAAAAGAATGTGACAAAATCCAACACCCACTCATGATCAAAATCATAGCAATCTAAGAATGCAGGAGAGCTTTCTCAACTTGATAAAGAACATCTACAAAAAACCCTACAGTTAGCATCATATTTAATGGTGGGAAACCAGATGCTTTCTCCCTAAGATTGGGACCAAAGCAAGGACATCCCATTTCTATTCAACATTCTACTTCAACACCATACTTAAGTCCTAGCTAACTAAATAAGACAAGGAAAGGAAGCAAAAGGTATACATATTGGAAGGAAAGAAATAAAACTATCTTTGTTTACCCATGACATGATTCTCTATATAAAATAATCGGAGATGACAAGAAAAAACTAGAACTTGTAAGCAATTAGAGCAAGCTTGCAGTGTGGAAGACTAACATATAAGAGTTAATTCCTTTATGCCACAATCAATAATTGGAAGTTGAAATTCAAGCTATGACATCATTTAAGTTCAAAGAAAAAAAAACAGTCTTGATACCACCTTCAAGACTTATTATAACTCCAAGACTTCAAGAACTTCAAGACTTATTATAAAGCTACAATAACCAAGACAGTGTGGTACTAGTGAAAGAATAGATAAACAATTCAATGGAACAGACTAGAGAGCCCAGAGATAGACCCATACCAATACGGTCAACTGATCTTTGACAAAGGAGCCAAGGCAATTCAGTGGAATGAAGTCTTTTCAACAAATGGTGCTGGAACTTCTAGACATCAGCAGACCAAACCAAACCAAACCAAACCAAACCAAACAAAACATATGAACAAACATAACCCAGATATAGACTATACACCATTTACAAAAATGAACTTCAATGAGGTAATAAACTTAAATATAAAGTACAAAACTATGAAACTCTTAGAAGATATAGGTGACCTTGAGTTTGGCTGTGACTTTTTACACAATACACCAAAAGCTGGATCCATGAAAAAGAAAATTGACAAGTTAGACATTATAAAAATTAAAATTTCTTCTCTGCGAAAGACACTATTAAGATACTGAAAACACAAGCTATAGACTTAGAGAAAATATTTGCAAATCACATACATGAGAAAGGATTTGTATCTAAAACTACAAAGAACACTTAAAATTCAACAGTAAGAAAACAAACAATCCAATTAAAAAATGGGCAGGAATTCTGAACATTCAGCTCACCATAGATTATATATAGGTGGAAACTAAGCTTATGTAGTCATACTCGACATCATATGATAATAGAGGACTTGCAAATTAAAGCAGTGAGACACTACTACACACCTATTAGAATGGCTAAAGTCTGAAACACTTGACAACCTCTATGGGTGAACATATGGAGCAACAGAAACTCTTTTTCATTGCTACTGGGAATGCAAATTGGCACAACCCACATTGGAAGACAGTTTGTTACTAGGCTAAACATAGGCTTGCTTTATAATCTAGTCATCACATTAGTTATTTACCCAAATGATTGGAAACTTATGACCACACAAAAACCTGCACATGAATGTTTATAGCAGCTTTATTCATACTTGCCACAATTTGGAAGTCATAAAGATATCCTTCCAGGGATAGATGGATAAGCAGTCTGTGGTAAACCATCCCATGCAGTCGAATGATATCAAATGATAAGAAGAAAGGAGCCCCAGAAATAATATGGAGGAACTTTAAATGTCTGTTGCAAAGCAAGAAAAAAAAACAATCTGAAAAGATTATATATTGTATGATTCCAATCATATGAATTGCTAGAATAGGCAAACATATAGAGACATTAAAACAATCATTGGCTTCCAAGGTTTCAGGAGAAGAAAGGGAGGAGTGAAAAGTTTGTGCAGAGGGTTTTTAGGGCAGTGAAACTATTTGTATGGAACTGTAATGTAATGGTGGCTACATTCACTTATGCTTTTTTCAAAACATATACAAATGTTCAATACAAAGAAGAAACCATGGGTGTTATTTAATAGTAATGTATCAGTGTTGGTTCATCAGTTATAACAAATGTATCACACTAATGCAAGATGTTAATCATAGAGGAAACTCTGTGTGTGGGTACAGATGTATGGGAACACTCTGGACTTTCTGTGAAATTCTTCTATAAACCTAAGACTTTCTAAAGAGCTAACTGGGCTGGCTAGTGTGGGAGATAAGGGTGAAAAATTAATTGAGGTCATTTTGTGATAGGTTTTGTGAAAGTTTGGTCTTTTAAAAAATGCTTTGCTTAGTCCACAATAGATTTGAGATGGCTCATGGAAATTGACAGTACAAAAATAGCTTGTCAGTCATAAATGAAAAAAATCAAGCCATAAAAAATGAAGAATAAAATGAGAGATTCATTATATATAATATATTATAATTATTATAATATTATCATATTATAATTATTATAATATTATCTTATAATTATTATGTTATATTCATTATAATTTTATTATAATATTATATATGTATATATATGTGTGTGTGTATACATATATATTGCACTAGTGCTTAAGTTCTATTTGTTAGGAGATATATCACTAATATCTAGATAAATGTCTGGGACATACTAGATGTTTGACACTAGTATAAGTATGTATCTATATAACACATAATTATGTACATAATATAATAATATACACATAACACAAAATTATGTTATATATGTGTGTGTGTGTGTGTATATATATATATATATATATATATGCATATGTAAACCAACCAGATATTCAGAAGCCTGTGGGGCTTCTGTATTTGACCCAATAAGTTGACCTAGTGCTATTTGGAAGCCGAGTAGAAACAGAGATCGAGTCATTTACGAAGTTCTTACTGTTTAATTTCGGGTCATGGCGAATGTAGCTACCCTTTAAAGAAAATTGTCAAATAGCATCTCATAGGGCAACTATTGAATTAGAAGGCACACAACAGGGAAGAATTCACAACCAAAGATAACTCTACTGGTTATCCAAAGGATAACTCTACTAGTAGAAATTATTTTTGGTTCTTTATAACAATGAACAATAAAGAACAATGGTTCTTGATATTTACGTGTCGAGTAATTTTGTACCTTTCTTTCCTCCAATTCAGTTCATTTATTCCTTTATTCACAAAATTACGTGTCAAACATTTACTATGTCCTAGATAATTATCTAGATATTAGGGATATATCTCAGAACAAATGGAACATAAATGCTAGTGCAGTAATCAGACAATTGTTCAGAAATATTTAACGGTGAACTTTTTTCTATGGGATCAAAACATATACAAGTATATAATTACAAGGGAAATAAACAGGGTAGAGACATCAGGTATTAAGCTTTCTTCCATTTTCATTTGTTTTTTTTGTTTAAGTTTATTTATTTTTGAGAAAGAAAGAGAGTGTGAGCAGGGGAGGGGCACAGAGAGAAGGAGACACAGAATCTGAAGCAGGCTCCAGGCTCTGAGCTGTCAGCACAGAGCCTGCCACAGGACATGAACTCACAAACTGTGAATCATGACCTGAGACAAAGTTGGATGCTTAACCAACTGTGCCACCCAGGCACCCCAGCCTCCCATTTTCATTTGTGTGTGAATTTTTAATATGAATGCAGGGACATAAAGCAAAGTTTTATGTTTCAGAGAACAAGTTTCTGTGGTTCAACTTTATAACAGTTATAAATAAACTTGTTAAATTTTTCTGGACAATGCCAGTGTTTGCCAACTGAATGATGTATGTAGCATTTTTATCATGCAACAGATTTTATTCCTTCACTGTACTTTTCTGAATTGTCCTACATGCAGTACGTTTCTAATGTAGTCTTTTTTTCTATTCTTTTCTTGTAAGTTTGCTATTCAAATACATTAAACTATTTTTTAAAGTATGTGTTAAAATTTTAACAGATTTTACTCATTTATCCTTTATTAAAAGCACCATATATCACTTCATATTCTTAAAGCACATGAAGGAGAGATGTATATAGCAAATAAGTAAGTAGAAGTTTGCTCTGTGTCATGTCATTCAGATGAATCTAGGTGATTCTGGTTTGTATTGTATATTATTATTAGAGATTTATGGGAACAGCTCTATATGGAATCTCCGAGTAGACAACTATTCCCATATCAGCATCTGCAAGGTAGTCCAGAGGAATTTACAGGAAGTGCAAGGACTGGAAACGCCGAAGCCTTTCTGCCCCAGGATTGCATAAAGACTGTAGGGAATGATTTGGTAGGGCTGAGGCCACCTATTTGTTATGGTGTAGGTGATCCCTGAGTGTATTTCACCCAGAGGACTACCTCCAGTCCCTCTGTGTCTCACAAGATCTTTGACACCTGTTTTCCTCCATGTGCTAATTGCCAGTGCTGAGATCACAGTGCAACTGTTAGAGGCATGGGGACTTCTGGGAAGTCATCATGTGATGCTGTGTTTGGTCTAGAGTGTCTCAGAGGTATTACAGAATGACAACTTATGGCCAGGCCACAGTATCCCCATAGCTGCTGTAGTGGGTTGAATAGGGTCCCCCCAAATTAATGTGCACTTGGAATCTCAGAATGTGACCTTATTGGAAATAGGGTCTTTGTAGACTTAGTGAAGGATCTCAAGATGCTATCATACTTGGTTTAGGGTGGCCCCTAAATCCAATGGTGCGTCCTTGTGGGAAGATCAGAGAGCACAGAGACTCAGGGAATGAGGCCACGTGAAGACAAAGGCGGAGACTGGAGTGTGCAGCTACAGCCAAGGAATGTTGGGTGTCTCCCCCAACCAAATTAGGAAAAACCATTTTTTCCCTAGAGCCTTCAGAAGGCTTCAGCCCTTCTCATATACCAATTTCAGACTTCCAGCTTCCAGAACTGTGAGAGAATAAAGTTCTGTTGTTTTAAGTCACCCAGTTTGTGATAATTTGTTATGGCAGCCCTAGGAAACAAATACACCCACACGTACTGAATGTGAGAAACTAGAAAATATGAGGAAATATGCAACCAAATTCTAGGCCTCATCATTCGGTGTGGTAAATATAAAGTAAAAAAGCAAAGCTTCTCTTATAGGCAGGATCGTCCAAAATCTTATGTGCAATAAAACAGAACCCCAAAATTAACGGCACTAACAAAAGGTACAACGTTTATACATTTAAACGTTTAAAACAGGCCTTGAATGGAAATCATTTGCTGTATCACCTCTAAGCATAAAATGTTTTGGCTAAAATAGGAATATCTTTACATATATCCTTATAATTTTTATCCTTTTTGGTCAATTTTACTTTGCACTTATCAATAGTCTGGGTCAGGTTCTAGCTGTCCTTCTCACTTTGAGCAAGTTACTCTTTCTGCCTCAGTTTCCTCATTTGTCAAGTGGGTTAATAATAGTCCTAATCATGCAGTTAATGTAATAAGTCAATAAAGGTGAAGCATTCAGAACAGTTATTTGGCACATAGGAAATTACTAAAACATGTTGGATATTCACAGTTTCTGCTCTGGGGTGCCTGGCTGGCTGAGTCCATAGGGCATCTAACTCTTGATCTCAGGGTCATGAGCTTGAGCCTCAAGTTGGGTGCAAAGATTACCTAAAAATAAAATCTTAAAAAAATGTTTAAAAAGAAGTTTCTGCACAGGTACTTAAGATTTGTTTTGGAGAGGCAGTAGAATCATAACTATTGACTTTAAAATAAGGAAAGACTTAAAGGACAGAAAATGAGTTTTTAAACAAAAGTATTATCAAACCATGGAAAGTATCATTAAAGTATTTGGAGATAAATCAAACATGGAGTTATTTTTTAATCTTACAACTTTCAAGTCAATAGGCCAAATACCATGTTTCAAATTTTTAAGTCTGAATTCTTGCATTTCTTATTTAATGGTAAGCTACGACAGGGAAATAAATGTGTTATCTGCTCCATTAACTAAAATAAAAACAAATAAAAAAACCCCAAGCCTCATTACATCTGCAAAGTAAGACTCACAAAAAGAGCTGCCAAAACAGCTGTGCAGTTCTAAAAATAATAATAATGAGTCTAAGTATAAACGTATCACACTCTTTTTTTTTAATTTTTTTTAATGTCTTTTATTTATTTTTGAGAGACAGAGAGAGACAGTGTGAGCAGGGGAGGGTCAGCGAGAGAGGGAGACACAGAATCTGAAGGAGGCTCCAGGCTCTGAGCTAGCTGTCAGCACAGAGCCTGACGCAGGGCTCGAACCCACGAACCGTGAGATCATGACCTGAGCCGAAGCCGGACGCTTAACTGAATGAGCCATCCAGGCGCCCCCACACTCTCTTAAAAAATTACATTTAGGCTTCTTTGATCTTTGAAATTGTTTTATGTTTTCATCAGTTGATAGGTTATAAGAGATATTTTTGATTGCATGTTCAGATGTCATTTTTCCAAAGAGGATTTCCTAGGTAAATGTTAGTGTTAAAAGTATCTCATCAGCCATATCAGTCTGATGCTAAGCTAACTTATTTGCATAATTTACTATGCCTTACCTGCCCACCACACACATATTCTTTCAGAGCTGGAAATCAAATCCCAAACCGAGAGAGACTTTTGGAGATGCTCCAATCCATTTTTTTAATTTAATAGATATGGAAACTCCAGCTCAGAGAAGGGAGGTTATTTGCCCCCTACCATACAGCAGGGTCCTGACTGAGCTGATATGTTTCTTTCCCTCCTTTTTATCTTTTGATTTTTTCTTTCAAAATGTTTATTTATTTTCAAGAAAGAGAGTGCAAGCAGGGATGGGACAGAGAAAGAAGGATACAGAGGATCCATCAGAAGTGGACTTAGTGCTGACAGCAGAGAACTGGATGTGGGTAGATCCAGAGGTGGGGCTTGAACTGATCTGAGGTCAGATACTCAACTCACTAAGCCATCCAAGTGCCCCTCGCTTTATTCTTTATATTACAGCTGACTCTTTCCTAGTAGAAGAGAGCTTATTCAGGATTGCTGGTTGTGATTACAACTCAGTTTCTTTTTCTCTATGTCATATGCCTTGTGTTTAAGACTGTGGGTGCTGGAGCCAGGCTGGGAGAGTTTGATTATGGGCCTATCACTTGCTGGCTGCGGATTTTAATACTTCCAGACCTCAGTTTTCTCTTCTGCAAGTGGGGAATATAATAGTGACTGTCTTGTATTATTTCTGTGAGAATCAAAGAATTAAATATATAAAAAGCTTAGAAGAGTGTCCAGCATGTAGTCATTCAATTAAAAGGGAGCTATTAATAGTTTAATAGGATCTCTCTTAAACTCCGTTTTCTCAACTATTAAATGACGACTAAGCTATTATATGACAGACACTGTTATCTCACAGAGCTGCTGCCAAGACTAAATAAAGTTCTCTGTGGGGATGTGCATAAAATATATGTAGAAATATATGTGAACTCATAAATTAAACAAGCATAATTTATAAGAAAAAAATTAAAATACGACTGGATTTTTGTTTCAATGTCCTTTAAAAACTTACATACTGGGGAGAATATGTATTTCCACGTGCCCAGATCAAACCCATCACTTTTCTTAAAGTTGTATAACACTTCTTTCTTAAATAAATTGAGGTTGCCTAATCCAGTATAATATAACTGCTTCTATAGTCAAAGGTTATTCATTCTCTGATCCTACCCTGAGTAAGGTCCTAGCTGATCATGAGGCTACCACGCCCTGCGCTGCCCTGCACTGCTCACACTCTGACCACCGTGACTGAGGGCTTCAGGACTAGTTCGATAATAGAGAAAGAGGAGCAGGGAGGGAGTCAGAGAGTATTGACTTGGTTGGTGTTACCATAAGAAACGATTTGGGAGTACCTCGGACTCTCCTGTGCTTTTCTGTGGGTTCTTCAGAGATTTCCCAACCTGGCTCTCCAACTGTAGTTCTTTCAGCCCAGCGATGACTTCCAATACTCAAACCACCACTCCCCTCTCAGCCCCCATTTTCCATTTTTCACTCTGTGAAGACCTTCCATGTTGGAGACCCATTGCCCTCCCATCCTGCTCTCTTGGATTGGAATTAAAGTGACTCTAGGCTGGCTCTTTCTACCATCTGGCCCATGCCCAATTCATAGAGAACACTCAGGTTCCTTTACCTTGACCAACTTCAGGAATACAGGTCAATCAACATATCACCTCAGTCAGCTCTTTTCCTTTGTTCTTAACTTTCCCAGGTAAGGATGTATTTTGTCGTTGGTGCACTTTGCTCTTCAGTAAGGTGAGAAGAAGGTCATAGTTTCTGGATGGTCCCACCTGACACCTTTCTCTGGGTTTGAGATAAAAAGATGCACAAGCGCTACCTCACCCTCCAACTTTCTTTATTCTTGCTTTTGAATTTAGTGCAGTGTAACAATTTGCACATTACTTATTTTTCTACTTTAATCTTTTTCGGCATACTTTGGAATTTGTATCTATCATATTCTGATTGCCTTAATTAAAATTTACAGCTTTCAAAAATTCTATTATATGCATAATATCTATTCAGTAAATATTTGTTAACCAATTGACAATTTTCACTTTCCAAGAACTGGTTAAAGTAAATGCCTGGAAGATAGTTCACAGATTAGCTGAATGTTTCTCATAGCATCGGACCACTGAGGAGATGTGTATGGGAGGTGGGCGGGGGGAGAGCTGTGACAGCCAGATCTCCACACAAAGGCGGAAAACAGGCTCTACTGCTCTAAATGCATTCAAGGAGGGAAGTATATTTAAAGACCCACAGAACAGTAGTGAGTCCCACACTGTGGCCATAGCTTCGCAAGCAATGTTCTTATTTAGCCAGTTATAATCAGTGAAAGATTTTCCTTTCCTGAACACAAAGAATGCGGATTTCAAGTGCTATCATCACCTCCTCCTGCACCCCCAGACATGGTAACTATGTGAAGAGATGACATGTTAATTAGCGTGACTGTAGTAATCATTTTACTGGGATTTGAATATCAGATCATCATGTTGTACAACTTAAATAGATACAATTTTTATTTTAAAAAAAGCTTCGCGTAAAGACCCCAAACTGGCTTGGCGCTTTTTTTCCCTCACTGCAGACCACTGTCATTCTTTGTTCACTTAGGGAAACTGTCTTTATCTTCTGTTGGTTTTGCAGGCATAGTTATGCATATGGATGGAGATCCTTAACAGAGTGCTTTCTCCTTGAGCCAAAGAGAAGTAATAGATGATTTTTGACTACCCCAAATTTGGCTTTTCCGCCAGCTTATGGTTTTTGCCTTTGGCCTGAGCTTATCTCTTACATCTGAATAAACCTGAGGCAGCACTTTCATTTAGAAACAATCTATTCTCTGATAAGAACAGCAGTGAACTATTTTACCCATGGATCTAGAACATTTAAGTAAGAATCACTTTCTCATAAGGCACTTTGGCTTTTTGTATGTTTATGAGAAAACATATATTTAAAAATAAACTGGAACAAAAAATTGGTGCATCCACACTACTTTCAGACTACTGGCACTACTTGCCGGACTACTTCCAGAATACTGTGATTTGCTCTGAATGCTGGTTCAAACAGGCTTGTCATTATACACAACACTGTATGGCTAGAATTCATCTATGTTGTATAGGTGGGGGTCTGTTCACTTTCCCCACACATTTTTTCCTAAGATGTGTGCTATTGTAAAGGAGAAGGAAGCATTAACTGCTACATAGGGACTACAGTCCCTAGAATGAATATAGCAGAACTGGTGAATCCATTCTCTCAGAAGACATCTGGGTGGTTGGTTTTTGTTTTTGAACACTACATGTAGCCTTATTTAACTCTAAGATTATTGGTTCTTAATGAATTGCTGAGTTTTAACATTTGTAATCTAGAAAAGTTAGTAGTTGTTTTTGCATCTCTTGTTAGGTGCCAGATTTATATAGTTTGTTATAAACTAGTTGCTCTTGGCAAAATAATTTATATTAGTTTCAGATTACAAGAAAACAGGGATTGCAGTCTAGCCCTATAGTGTGACAGAAAGGAGGCACCAAGTGCCGTGATCTATAATTTTTAGTGATTTCCCAGAGAGCAAGAAAAAAGTTTCAATTCCTTGGCCTGATATATATATATATGTCCCCCAAATACATTCTTAGTTGTTTTCACCTTAGGCTTTATTTAAACTTTACTTAACCAGAGAAGATATCTGACCGTATTTGATCATTGAGTAAACACCCCATTCTTTTCCTGTTGTAGTTTCCTGTATTGTTTTTATCAGTCTTTCAAGACCCCACTCAGAAAACACTGGCTGTAGTCTTTCCAGGTTCTGCAGATACATATATTTCAACTTTGTCTTTCATCTACCTTTACATCAAGACCTTCACTTGTATAAAAGCTCTGGTGCCTAGTGCTAAACAGAGAAAGCAATAGATACTAATCATCTCTAATCTGGAATATTAATGCCCTGATTTATAACCTATACTCCTAATCGAAGCTCTGACTTCAATTTTTAAGGATTTTTTCCATCAAGAACAATCAAAGGAACACGTTCCCTAGGCCATTGAGGCAGCCTTTAAAGAAACATCACACCTGTTGGACTTAGGACTGATGGCATCATTGGAAACAAGAATGCAAAGCCCTCCATGATGACTAGTACCAAGGGAACAGAGGTGATTTGGAAATGGTCTATGTTATAAGCAACTTCATTGCTGTAGGGTCACACTGTGTCCTGATATGTGCCTAATTGGTAATCAGTCATGCCAATTTAAGTAAATGCTAATATGTACTTAAAATATTCTCATAATATTGGCCTTGACTTCAGAAATGCCAGACAAGTAGATACCATCTGTAAGTGAAAAACGGCTCTTTATTATTATTTCTTTTTTTCCATTTTCATTTCCTCTCTCTCTCCCTTCCTACCCCCATCTGTCTCTCTCATCAGAACCACGTTCTTGAACTCTATCTTTGCTACCACCAAGTGTTACAGTTTGCCACCAGAATAAGCTCTTTCCAATTTTTACTACTAAATAGCTTCTCTCAAGTAAGTTAGTAGGTACATTTTGAAAAATCATGAAATGTATAAACAGTTGGCAAATACAAAGTACTTTACGCATTTTTCTAGGCCATTTATTTCTGGTACAATTTACTGTACACATTTTATATACATACATACTTGTCACTAAATCCCTCGATATAATATGTCATATGTGCTTACTGAATTAATATGTTATTTTGCAGAGGTTATTGGGGAATTTTTACTCTGTTCTCTCTAGCTAAGGTAAGAATGTATGGGTGGAGATTTATCCTACACTTTAAGTATCTCTGTTCTCTCTAGCTAAGGTAAGAATGTATGGGGGGAGATTTATCCTACACTTTAAGTATCTCTCTAGATGTAGAAAATAATCTTAATTAACTCTACTTTCTCCTGTTTTTCCAGACTTACCTTCAAAAATAGAGTATAGAAATGTTTATAGGACATCAAGAATGGTAATTAGGATATGTTAACCTTGAGGTCTATATTAGGTTTTACATTTGTAGCGGTCTTCCTCAGCCTATATAATTATCTGACTAAAGGTGATCAATCATTATGATGCCAATTACAGGCATTTTTCATTATTTCTAGTTCTATTTTTTAATCACTAACTTGACATCCTGAAGACTCGGATCCTTGAATCAATCCACTGAGCAGGAAGGGCACAGGCAGCAAGCAGACAAACCAATCTTGCTGTCTCAAGGTTGTACTCAGATTGAATCCCTTCATCTGTTATGTTTTTGCCAGCAGTTTTTTAAAGAAAATGTTTTATAGAAGTGGAAATAAATTTTTCACTTTTGACACCCTCAGTGTCAAAAATGCATTCATTCATTTAGCATTTACTGAGGGTCTGCTATGTGCAAAATTCTGGGAAAGAAGACTTAGTTCTTTAAGATGGTTTGCTGTCCAGCCATGGACACAGATGCACAAACAACTAACAGTGTGTGTGAGGAGGTGCCACTTGACTCTCAGAGCTTAAATCTGAGTGCGGCATGAGCTGTCAGTGAGTGACACAGGACCCTAAGTAGAGCTCAGTACTCTGGACTCTTCCGCAGGGCTCCATAGTCTGTGTTGAGAACCCGCCACAAACCCAAGGCAAACCTTGTTGTTGTTATTGTTGTTTTTCTTTCTCCTTTTTAACAACTTAGCACTTTGTGAAGTTTTCTTTTTTTTTTTCTCTTGCATTGTAGTATGTTGTACATATTTGCCTATTTACCCTATAAGCTCTTCAAAGTCCTGAATGGCAGTGTGTCTCTACTTTTTTGATGTTTATAAACTCAGAATGCTCAGTGCAAATGTTTGAATGAATTCCCCATTAACTTGTTTATGTAACAGTGTGAGTGGTTCGGTCACTTGTTGGAAGACTGATATTCTTATGAAGAGAGAAAATCCCTTCATAGAGAATTCAACTTTGCTCTGTACAAACGTGATTTATTTGCTCTTCAGTCTGTGAGAAGCACGGTCCTTTGTACCTCATTCATTCTTTACCTGCCCAGAATCCAATCTAGCAAAATGGGTTCTAAAAATTTATTCATCGCTGCTTTCTGCTCATCTATGAGGGCTCTGAAAAAGAGATGGAGATTAACACAGATGACATTTTTCTTCTAACACTGGACAGGAGTTTGTAAAATAGGATATGAAAGTGATGGCTTGTCAAGTTCAGCAAATCACAAGTCAGAGGACATCAGACTAGGAAAGGACCTTCAAGCCTCATCCATGAATGTGTTATCAATGGCTGTGCTTAGTGGGGTTATTCTTGGGTACTCCAACTGATGGAGAGTTCTCTTTTTTTCAGTGTGCTGATTCTTTGGCACAGAGGGGGAAATAAAAAAAATGGAGCTTGGTGACAAATAAGGCATAAATATCCAACCTCGTCTATATGTAACTTCTCCTTCATTTTACTCAAATATAGAAAGATCATTTAAACCACTAGCATGCATATCATCTATAGGTACAGCCCTTTTTCCATTGTTGAGGGTTTATATCCATTTAGTGAAGTAGTTTGTAAGTTTCTGATAATTAGTCTCGAGTTCCTATGTTTATAATCATGCTGAAATATTTCATAGATTACACGTTGACATAGTAATTTCACAGAATCAGATTATGGATACACATACCTCTCCTCTGTCCTTTCCCTGTCTTCAAGGGCACAAAGGCAGTGTTGAAAGGAAATGAGCCCTCTGTGAAGCTTATCTGTGACCAAAAAAGCAATAACAGTTATTGAAAATTCCTGGAGTAAATTGTGTTTGTATGAATTTTTTTTCATTTTGGATTTGTCCCTGAGTGATTATTTCATTTTCAGATGGCTCCAAGGAACTTGGGCTATTAATTTTTTTATGCAGCACTCTAAATTTTCTAGGACTTGCCATCATTTTTATTAGTCATTTCTAATAACATCACTAGGAGGAAACTCAATATTCTTCCCTCTTCTATCTGCCTGGACACCCTAGACCTGGATGAGAGAAATGAGCAGGAGCAGGTCAGATTCCAGACCAGAATCATTCTCAAAAGGGCAATTTTTTAAAAGCCATTTTAAGGATTCTGAGCAGACCAAATATTTTGTTCATAGCCTGATGAACTGATTTCTTGAGGATAGTTCTCATAGTCTCTCAACATTGATGACCCCAGCATCTGTACCTCTTCTTTGGAACACACTGAAGGTCTTTCAGACTGCTACATTAAATTGTTTTCCTGTTATTATTTTTTGTCTACAATATTAAAACCTAATACATGAGAGTGGATTGATCAAATCTGGGGAAAGGGTTGGGAAAGACTTCCACAGAGTATCAGCTTTTGAGTGGACACCAGCTCCTGTAAAGTTAGGAGAAAACAAGGTAAAGGTTGGAAGGTGCCATTAGCAGGGAGAGGGAAGAGAAGAAAAGTTGATGGGGAAAGCTAATCATAGGGGAAGATAAGACATGGTAGGCTGTGTTTTGTAGGCTGAATTTTGATATTGGTGGAAGGCCACAATGGCAATTTTAACTCAGGAACTCAGGACCCAATAGGCTTTTTCAGCCCTGCTATTTAACTTTCAGCAAATGAATTGAGAATCAGTAACAAGAGGTTAATAAAGTAATATAGATGTAGTCTCAGGAAATGGTTAGTGAATGAATGATATGGAGTGCAGAGTTAAAGAATTGGAAGAGAATTTGAATCTCCAAATTCATATAAAGCCAGGAGATATTTTGGATGTCAGCAAATACACTGACACAAAGAAGTCCCTGTGGTTTTGAACAGGAGGCCCATTCTTCTTGGTATCCCAGAATGATGCGTGGATCTCTTACTTAGAAAATGGCCATCATGTTTTGTGCCCAAAGTTAATAACTTTTGGATGACATTTGGAGAGATATTTGTGACAATGTCTAATTGATTAATCATGGGCCAGCTTTCTAAAGAACCATCTTCAGGGCATGTAATGAGGTAGCCTGCCAATAATCTAGTGGAGAAACTTAGAATGGTAAGACGACTTTATTCATCAACTCAACCTGAATTGAATTTGAGGTGTGTTTAGTAGAATTCCACCATTCTGCCAACACCAATTGTATATTCCTGTTATTCTTACCTCTGAATTAATAAGTAACTTTTCTTGATTTCTGATTTTCAGGCTAGCATTTCCTATCTACAATATGGAAACATGTAGAGGTTATAGAAGTATGGATACATATTTGTCATTTTAGTTTATCTTCGCTGAGAGCATGAAGGATATATAAAATATAAGATATATTGATTCTTGTGAGTTTTTCAGGCTTGGCTCATCTAGAAATAGTTCATCAGCTCCTGTAATGCACCCACATTATTTTTGTCCCAGTATTTTTCATGATTCTTGCTGTGGTTCATAATAATTCAGAGTGAGGTTCTCTAACCACCCCCCTTTTTTTTCTTAGTTAATTTTGCCAAATGGTAGAAAGGGAAAGAGGGAATTTTATGAAATGTTCATATAATTGGAGAGCATGAGCAGAGAATTTCAAGAAGGTCTAGTTCTTTGTTCATGAATTGATTTAACAGTTGCCAACTAAGGTACAGGAAATTAAGTGCTGTATTACATGCAGCCTGAGGCTTTTGGAGACAAGAAAAATGCTTTTACTTTTCAGTGAGCTGTGGGAAATTGTTCCAAAACCATCAGGAAAAGTTTCCTGTGAAAAAGAAGTCTGTGGTCATCAGAGCAGAAGGGGCTTGAATTTTTATATTGTAAAAGGTTTCTCCTGAACAAATCATTGGGTCTTGACTCCATTGATCTTGGGAGATAGGAGGGTATGGAGCATGGAATTGGAATTGTAACCCCATGAAAATTATTCCCTTTACTAATACTGTGGTGTTACAAATATTTTATGTTCTATGTAAATGGAATGCTCGGCCATTAACCTGAATGAATGTGCTGTTTCTCTTTATCACATGGGACTCAATAACAATACTCAAACTCTTTGACCCATTTATTGAACTTAGAAATTTCTCTTAATAAAAGAATTTCAACAAGAAAGTAAAACCATACAGCTGACTATATTTTTCACAGTATTAGCTATTGTAGTAAAAGTTAGAAACAAGTTTAAATACCCAATGCTATAGAAATTATTAAATAAATTCATATGTAGAGAAGTACAGATATATTCTATAGCCCATAAAAGTTAGGTAGACTTTGTAACTGTAGAAAATTGGTTCCAGTCTAATGGAGTTTCTCCTAATATAGGAGAAACTAATCACTAGTATAATAAGTATAGCTAGCATTTATTAGACCCTTTTTGCACCAAGTACTATTTAAACATTTTACCTTTATTCTTCCTCAGGATAAGCCTATGAAGTAGCTTTTATTATTACCCCTTAAGTAAAATCAGTTAACACTGTTAACTAATGGTTTTTACTATTTAGATAGACGACTTAATAATGTATAACACTTGAGGACAAAGTTCAACTTTATTAAACTAGGCCATTCACATATTATAGAAAGAGGAAATCTCTATCCCACATAGCTACCTCTTCCACTTGAAGGAACACCCACTCCCGGAGGCTGGTGTTAGGTATAGTGTTAGGTAACAGCCACCAAAAAGCCCCAGATAGTGGAAGAGTAGATTTTGAAGAATGAAGTGTTTGTGGAAAATTGAAAGTAACAGGATATGCTAATCTGTAGGTGACAGAATTGTAGCCTGGGTAATTGTAGCCCACAATGCAGAAATGACAAGGATGATAGGTGTAACTGACATAGGAAAAATTAATCTAAACATTAGGAAGAACTTCTGAACTTTAATAGTATTGTGTTGGCTTGTGTATTCATGTTTTAAAATAAAAGCATTACTGTAAAACCTATAGCTACCTATCCCTTGGAGGAGTAGAAATGCTCACATACAGAAGGAAAGAACATTTGTGGGTAAAAGTGAGAGGTAAAGTACCTTGTGGATTACAGAATATATGATTGAGAAGGAGAAACATTTCTGTTATACTTCAAGATACATTATGGGAAATTTGTGATTTTTTTTTGGTGTAAAATCATCTATAATTTTTTTAATGAGTTTGAATAGCATAGAGTTGTATTTTATAATTAAAAATAGTCTTGTAAAGCTTTTTTAACTTGAGCTTCATGAATGGGTTCAGATTGATACATTACCTTCTGGAATTTTACAGCAAGTTTATATATGAGGATTTTCAAGGGGGGAAACATCTATCTTATTTATCAAATACTCTTAGTATCTATGAGGTCAAATTTATTACTGTAGCATCTCCACTGATATGTTATAGAAAAAGAAGGCTGGATGGTAATTACAGTAGATGATTGACAGATAGATAGGTAGTTTAGATCGTATAGTTGAAGAATCTTGTTGATTTTTTCTAATGTGAATCTTCCCAATACGAGGTGGGAAATTCTCAGTCAAAATGAAGACAGATAACACAAATACATAAATCTTCAAAAGTCTTTACCCCATGGCCATTGAAGAGTATAATACATAGGAATTTGACACTGGGATCACAGCTCTACCTTCTGCCTTGTGTATGGCTTAAAAATGGCTCAGCGCTCTGGGCCCTGATGCCCTAGGCTTCTTCCTGGGGACACCGTGCTGCTTTTGAGATGAAGTCACCTCTCTAAGGACTAAGGCCCAATTAAACCTGACATCTGTGGTTATCATTGTTGGAAGTCTGTTGTCATTGTTTATAGAAAGCCATCTTTTAGGTTTATGTTTTCAAAACTTAGAGGTATGAAAATTTTAACCTAGCATGAGATGTCATCTGATTCGTCAAGACATAAGTTTCTTGAAGCAAAAAATCAGTGAGAAGAGATTTTATTGATTTATACTTTAATAACAATTTTATTGAAATGAAGTTCATATTCATTGCTTTTTTCCTTAGTTTATTTTTCCTTTCATTCACTGCAAAAGAAGTGTGTGTGTGTGTGTGTGTGAGCATGTGTGTGCAAGGGTGTGATTGCATGTGGTATTTTTTTTTTGCCTGTGGTATGTAAGGATGGAGCAAATTGACTTTTGAGAAGAACCTAGTTAATAGAACCACTTGGGTTTGTAACGTAGGATGAAGTAAGATTCATTGTAGGTAGCAGAAAATAAAACATAATTTATTCAGTTTCTAATTAACATTAATTTTATTACTTACTCTTTCTTTCCCTTAGTGCCTCCAGTGACTCTGACAGTTGCTATTACCCTGACATTTTGTAATTTAGACATTAAGGCCAATAGTAAAATGCATGTCTTTGTAAGGAACATAGAGCAAGATTACATTCTTGACAGATCTACTATTTCATGTTCGTTCATAACAGCCTTTCCCTGAGGTTCCTGAGACTTCCAGCTTATATGTAGTCTATTTGGGAGGGCAATAAACCTCTCTGAATACCCCTGCACGGCTTTCCATTTGTGCATTCAGTTTTTCACTTGTTCAGCAGACATTAACCAACTGTCTGCTAACCTACTGATGCTTGATATTATGGGGGCTACAAAATTAATAAGAAATGATCCTGTTTTTAAAAATGGATTTGTAAATAACTGAAGTACAAGGCAGATGAGGATCATATAATAACAGACTGGTAAACAGAATGAGGTGGGAACACAGACGGAGCAATTTAAATTGAGAGATTGTATAAAGTTGTATGCAAAGGTAGCATTCCTTCAGGAGTTAGAAGAACAGGTAGGATTTTGGTAGGTAGAGAAGGGGAACGGGTGGCAGGACGTCCAGCATGAGGAAAACATTGGTTTATTGAGTGCTTCCAATATAAATTAAATTAAGCATTTCCTATGAACCAAGTTATTTTTCTATCTCCACAATACAGAGAGGGAAATGGAAGCCTATAGAGGTTCACTTCAGTTTTCAAGCCAAAGAGGACTACAAGCAAGAGAACCCTTGCAGTATTTGCTAAGCAGAAAGACCGTATTTCTTTTGTTCATCATCATGACTTGGACACTGATTGGCAAAGTTTTCTTCAAGGAGAGAATAATAAATATTTTGGATTTTTCACACTTTATCTATGTTATAATTACTCACCTCTGCTATTGTAGCTCAAAAACAACTACAGACCATATGTAAATGAATGGGCATGGCAGTATTCCAGTAAAAATATTTTTCAACTGAAAATTGAATTTTACATAATTTTCACATTTCATGAAATATTCTTCTTTTTATTTTGTTCAGACACTTAAAAATGTTAAAACCATTTGTTGCTTATGGTGCTACAAACCAGGTGGGTGGATTTGTTTCAGCAGGACATAGGTTGCTGACCCCAATGACATATAACAGGTGCTTAGTAAGTATTTATCATGAAAAATAATAGTAGAGGAAGAAATGTCCTACTCTTTGCCCAAGGCCACTGCATCACACAGCTCCTGGGTCCTCCATTTGACTCCTTATTGATGTGCAGTCACTCTGCATCTTGAATGGTCAGTGGCCCTGTAATCCAACACTGAGGCATATAATAGTGGATATTACTGCATTTTATACAGATGAAAAATAATAGGACACAAAATCAGCTGAAATAAGACTTTGATTCTGTTTTTGAACCAAGAAATATCTCCAGGCCTGTTCGTGAAATGAACAAAGATATCTTGTACCTTAAGGTATCTTGTTTGTCCATCTTTAAAGGGCAGGAACTTTCTGTATTATTGCCTTTAAGAATTGAGTTACCTTCAGTGGTCTCCTTTTCATTAAAAAAATGAAAATGGCTCTGAAAATTGCCTTATTTATAAAGCGCCCATGATGCATATCTACTGATATCCTTAGAAAGCACAAGTGATATTCAACATATTGGAATATGCTATATAGTTAGTGACTTATGAAATCAAATCTGAATATCATATGTCAAATTTTCAGCAAGAGCCTAACTCAAAATGAGATATCAGTTTACCTGATGGGAGGATTATTTCATTTGATTTTTCTCCAAAGGAAAACAGCGTTTCAGTCTTTAAAGATGAAGTACTGCACGTCAGTTCCTCTTTAGCCTTTGTAAGGAGAGTTCACTGTACTCTACTGAAAGTTGCTCTGAGGCTCATTTCTACTGTGCAAACCGATGCTTTTTGCTTAAGATGATTTTGCATCAAAGAAGAGTAAGAATAGAATGCTTTGTGGGACTGCATCAGAGTATCAGAAGACATCTTTAGATGAACATGCTTCTCCTTTTGACCCTAAAAGCAGTAGCCCACTAAGACCTCTTACTTGTGTCTTTATATATAAGAAGTTTATTTTTTTCTGATTGGAGTTTAAAAACTCAATGTCTTTTACTTCAGTTCAGAGAAGTGCATGGCATACCAGCTTATATCGTATTGTTTTGTGTAAATCAGCATGTCTCAATTTGGCTGTACCTGAGACAACTGCATGGAGAGTTAAAAGAAAAAAAAGGAACCTCATTCAGGGACTTATATTTAATTGGTTTAGAATGTAGCCCAGACACAGGCTTTTCTTTTTTCTTTTTTTTTTTTTTTTGCTTTTTAAACAATTTTTTGGAAACAACATCAGATGAGTTTAACATGTCATTTTGGCTAAAACCTAGCAATATATATTAGCACTTCTCAAACTTTAATGTGTATATAAACCACTTAGGGATTTTGTTGCAATGCAGACTGATTTTTTTTTTTTGTAGGTTTAGGAGGAGACATTGGTGGGATCATTGTTGCTGATCTAAGGTTTATGTTTTTAGTAAGAAAGTCTAAATTAAGGTCCAGTTCTGTTAGGAATCTTCTAATCTATGAATAACCTTCATCAAAGTGCTGTCTGTGAAGTACTTAACTTTTGCTTAATTAGTTACTCAAAATGATTTCATACTGTACATATAAGACAGCGGCCATTTTTTTGCTGTCACATTGCTTAATTCAGTCCAACTGTGTTGAACACCTATTATAGACTCACTACTTTGCCAGGCTTACAGGGAACATACAGAGTAGGAAAACACAAACCCTATGCGTAAGTAGCTCTAAGAGGAGAAAAGGGTTAGTGCTAATGACCATGATTCAAAGTGAAAAGCTTTGTAAGAGAAGTAATTTTTTTTATTTCTTGCTTAATTTTGAGATGTTATGCATTTTTGTTAGAGATACATTTTAGGTTTTAGAAATTCCTCAAATCTAAAGTCTTTTATTTTTCCTCTGATGAATGTGGGGGGGGGAGTGGTTCTTACAGATTTTCATCTGCTCCGTTGATGGGTATAGCTAAAGTACCTGGAACAGTGCTTGACTAAAAAGCTTTGAAAAGTATGGGTGAAATTAATGATTGATAGCAGATGTCTGCTACCTAGTATTTAGGGGCAGTGACTTTTGAAACAGGTGGTGTGACAGGAAGCCAATAGTAAACGTAAAGAAACCTAACACATCCTGTCACGCCTGGGACAATTTCATTATGGGAACAGTGGAGAAAGGATGGAAGAGAATATTTGAAGAGTAACTGCTCTAGGTCAGACATTTAAAAACCATGCAGAGTTGTAGATCACTCTACCCATTCCATGTATTATGTAATCAAGTCCCCCAAATTCCCCAGCTGCTATGGTTAAAAGGTTGACTATTAAAGCAATTTGGGGCTGTGTGTCTGGGACAGTTGGTCTTCTGCTGGAAACTCTGAACCTATAGATGAATTGGATCATGGGATTTTTGTGAAGAATTTCATAAGTTAATTTGGTCATTGATGAGAAAGTTCTCTAAATACAAAATCTTCTCTTCCAAATTTTGACCTTAGTTTTAAATAAGCCAGCTTTTCCTCTGTTTCTATTATTTCTTTTCTTTTTTATAGTTTTTAATTTATTTTGAGAGAGAACATTACCAGGGAAGGGGCAGAGAGAGAAGGGAGAAGAGAGAGGGAATTCCAAGCAGGCTCTGTGCTGCCACCGTAGAGACTGATGTGGGGCTTGAACTCATGAATCATGAGATTGTGACCTGAGCCAAAACCAAGTCTGATGCTTAACCAACTGAGCCACCCAGGCACCCCTCTGTTTCCATTTTTTTTAAATGATCAAAAGCAAAAGGTGAAATACTCTAATGTACTTTTAGGATTTAGTGAGGATGGTGAATTATAATACATTGGATTTGGATTATTTCTTGGAAAAATAACTATAATACATTTATGTCATTTGATGATATATAATTACATAGTAAATTACATAATAATCATCTAAGTGTCTCCAGCCAAATCTAAAAACTGTTGTGTGAATAGTATAATATTTAGTCCTTAAGACTTGTTCAATTGAAGGTATTTGTTAATCACCTTTTGTCTTCAAAAAATAGTTTTTGAATATCTTTCAAGAAATTAACAAAGTGATCAGCAGCTCCGTTGCCAAGGGGGTTCAGAGCAAAGTTTATGCCTCCCCATGGCCAGCTTACTTGTACAAAACAAATGTCAGAGGCAGCACGTGGGGGAACTTGTAATGGTTTAATTTACATGTATGGAGTCAGCACAAAATTAATAGCAGTCTGTCACCAAGGTTTGTTAGCTAATTGCTGGGTTTTAATGTTAAGCAAATGAGTGTGAATTTTAGCAACACTGTTTAAGAGCCTCTTTGGGAGCTGCCCTTTCCATTCTTCCTGGCATGCCTCAGGTTTCAAAGCTAGATTCTGCAGACATTTCTTAATTCTTCAAGTATTAAGGTAGCAGCCTCTGTGGTCTTAGCCATGGCACCCCTTCCCTAATAAAATCCACTCATTCCTTTTCAGGAAAATAGGTGCTAAGGCAGAATTTCCATGGGCCACTGCTGCTGCTTTCTTCTTTGCACACCCCTTTCCTCGTAAAGGACAAACAATTCCGATTATCCCACAGGCCCCTGGAGAAATGACTTATTGAATTTTCTGTAGTCTGACTTTACATAAAATTACTGTAGGTAGGGGGACTTCATTTTATTACAGTTTCACTATTTGTAACCAGTGTTTTAAAAACATGTCTTATGATGTAAACAAACAGATTGGTTTTTGCTCCCACTGCCTCCCTGACACTTTATTCAGCAGGGGGGATCACTTTATTCTGTCCCAGGATGTAACCTCTGGCAGCCCTGTGGCAGCTCTCCAGCCCTCCTGGCACTTTGAGTCACAAACACAGTGTCCATTCAGTAATTAGAATAGAGTCCAAGGTATTTATTCAAACTCCTGGACTTGATTTATCACAGTGAAGTCCTTCTTGGAGTCTCTTATATCCTAGTTCTTACTGTCCAGCTGCTGTAGTAGGGGTTTTGTGGAAGGAGGGGAGGTGGAAACAGCACAGATCTGGTTTATCTACGTGCCTTCATAAACCCTGGGCCTTGGCAGATTTTACAGCTGAGGTCTGTGGGTGGATGAGGCCAATCTCATAAAACCTGTCTTTCTCTTTCATGAGTGCTTTCGCGGAGACATTACGGCCTGATTCCCTGCCGGGTTCTCTCACCTACGGTTCCCTTGACTGGTATGTCTGTGGCAGGCAGCTCCTTCAGAGATCCTTCTCATCTCCTGCAGACCCCATGATGCATGTTCAACCTCTTTGTGGGGAGCAGCTCCTACCCTGCTCTCTAACCTAGCCGATCCTGGGTGACTGCTCTTCCCCACCTCTCTCCCCCAGCCCCTTTCTCTGTCTCTTTCTCCCTCTGACACAGCTTAGGTCGTAATCAAATTCAACTTTCTTGGATGTGACTCAGGCCCCAGTCCCATGTGTCCTTCTACTGAGAATAGGTGGCACCCCTCAACCCTTTCTCCATAATGTGGGGAAAGGAAATAATCTAGCACAGCAACAGCTTTCCCTGGGAAAACCTGATAATCAGTTCTCACTAACATCTGATACCTGTCCCTTGGACCTCTCTTTAAATGTCGGTGTAGCCAAGGGGCTCAAGAGTAATGGAATATATTCCTTTTCATCATGCATGCCAATTCTGCATATGCAAATCTGTATAATACAGCAGAATGCATTCTGACTGGCACTATATTTGTTCTTCAGTCAAAGCTGAGGCAGGAATCCCTGTTAAATATCTTATATCTTTAAATAATTTGAGGTTAGAGTGAAATCTATTCAATGTGTTTTCTTAACAACTGATTTGACATTATTAATCAGGTAGAATAAGAATTTTATGGGAGATCAAAGATGTACAAAGTAAATCGGTTGTCTTCATGGACACATAACCTACTTATGAAAAAGATATGTTATAAATAGTTCCAGATAGATGCATATGCTTATGATATTGTTGGTCAAACTACACTGATGTGGCATTTCATAGTTTGGCTATTCAGATGGTTTGTTACTAGACCAAGGGAAAAGCCAGAGGGCTTGCTAAACCTGGGCACACTGAGCATCGTGATTTTGGTTTGGGAATTGGTGGTATTACTCATTAGTATCATAGATGCTTCAAAAATGGAACATTGGGTGGGGAAAGAAAAAATCTAACAGGAAGTTAATCTGCAGCAGGCTACTGATTGTATAATAAGCGTATGCCAAGTCTACCCATTTTACTGTAATTTCTGTTTTCAGAAAGCATCCACAATGAAGACAGTTAAGCCTTGTAGATTTATCTAAGGAAGTATCATGTAAAATCTCTCCTACAAGATGGGCTGGTGGTTAAGAATTCTATCATTAATACTTAAAGTCCTAGATTTGAATCCCTAGCTTCGTGATGAAATCCAACACTAGGTTTATTTTCATTGCTCTATCCTATGCTTAGGCAAACTTTTCCTTTAACTGTGATAAAGTTTCATGTGATTCTTATATTTTATATGAAACAAAGGAATACTGGGTTATGTTTTTCTTTTGAACATATATTTTTTAAACTACTCTCAATTTGTAGGTTTCCTTAGAGAAGAAAGTAGAATCCATCCCACACTCCACTTATAAACATTACCTTGAAGTCTTTTTCTTCCTGTCATCTATACAAAGCCTGTGAGAGACTTACTGAGTTTTACTCATGACTTAGAATTTCCTTTTTCCAATATGAAGCTTTTTTGGGTTTTGTAATAATGCCATTGTGCCCACTATACTCAATTCTTTTCCCCCCTTCTATTTTATATATATTTTGGCAGCAGCATTTTACAAATATAAAGTTGCTCTAAAACCATTCAACCAGAACCTCAACATCTATTCTTCTTATATTCTTATTCATCACTTCAAAATAATAAGAAATAAAATTACAATGCAATCGTTAACTTACTGTGCAAGATTTTCGTTATAAAGATTTTCAATTTCTTAACGAAACTGTCTGCGATATTTTTCTCCTCTGATTCTGCTTTGCAGCCATATTAATCAAGCTCAACTCCGTGACCTTGAAAAACGGACTAAATAGAGGAATCGCCCTTGGGTATAATGAATTGACACAAGAAAAGCCACTCTGGTTAGATCGAAAATGCCACAAAGTAATTTGCTTGGAATCTCAAGAGAATGATTTCTGTATCCTCTATTAGAATGTATTCAGCTGAATAACTGCAGTTACATAAGTGATAGTGTTGCAGATGAGGGGGGTAAATACACATGCAAAACCACACCCCCATCACATACACATAGGATAAAATCTGGTTCAGTAGTGAGGCATACATATGTTGAGCATTGATGACAGCATACAATACTCAATTAATTTAGAGACACAAGAGTTGGTTTTTAGATTTTTCATTTTCTGTCTTTTTTATTTTTTAAGCTTACTTGTTCACTGCTTTCTTTCTTTATTGGGGGAACGGGGATTTCTTTCACATATCATTGCTAGAGTAACTTCCAGCTAATAATCTGCTAATGTTTGCTCTTCTGCTCTTGAGCCACACTAATATTTTTAAAGTTTCTTCTAAAAGTATACAACTAGAGGTGCTTGGGTGGCTCAGTCAGTTAAGCATCCATCTAAGGTTCAGGTCATGATCTCACAGCCTGTGAGTTTTACAGCCCCCCAACCCCCACCTCTGTCAAGCGCTGTGCTGAAAGCTCAGAGTCTGGAGCCTGCTTCAGATCCTGTCTCCCTCTCTCTCTGCCACCCTCCCCCACCCCCTGCTTATGCTCTGTCTCTCTCTCCTTCAAAAATAATAAATATTTTTAAAATTTAAGAAAAATAAAAGTATACAACTAAAATCCAATTAGATTGAATCTTCATATGGATTACAACAAAAGAAATCAAAGCAAAATACTAAAAACTAGAGCAAAAGACTAAGGTAGCAAATATTTATGTTTTCCAGACATTTAAAAAAATGAATCAACTTCAAACTAGTTATGGTTTAAAAACATTTTTATCATAAACAAAGTGTATTGATTAAATCAACAATGCTAACTGCTATTATTTACTTTCTTCATTTTATTCAGATCATATATTACATTTTTTTCTCATATTTTTCTTGGTTACAAAAACTACCTTTCCACGCAATTAATTTGTAGTACCTCTGTTCATTTTGCTGTGTTTTGCCTACTGCCTTACAAACATGAAGCTTCAGAGGTCCTAAATCACAGAATAGTTTAAGTGTTGGAATTCAAGTGTTCATTCCCTAAACACTGCTGTAGTGTCAGGTTCTCCCAGAAGTCCAGCTGAAGTTTAAAATTAGAGTGTTTACTGTCATTTAGAATTAGTTCAACTTATCTTGTGTAATGTGTAGTTTTGTAGCTCTTGGTATGAAATGAAGAGAAGGCTAGGATGTATTATTACTACTGGGATACTGCTCTAAGGGAGACTGTTGGCAAAGTGGCATTTTCTTCCTTAATTGTGAAAAAAAATTCCTTAGTCAAGTGACTAGAGCATTGGCTAATCCAGCCAACCAACAAAATCAGCACCAAAAATCCCATCATGAACTATGCATACTCATTCTGCCCAAGGTAAAAACCAAAATGGTTCTGCTGCAGAGGATGTAGAGAAAACCATTCACTGAGAAAGAAAATTTTAACCCAAACCCCTAGGATAATGTTGGATTAAAGATTTATGAGACATTACTCAAAAGTCTGGATGTACATGATGACAGGAAGTATGTGTGCAACTGATATAGGGATTAGGACACTATCTATCCCTCTGATACTGATGTGGAGATCTTTAAGGTGATGATCCGGCTATATTTTGATTGCTGTTAAATAGAAAGTTGACTATGTCTCACACCGCTGCAAAACTGAGACATAAATGGAAAATTCTGGCTCCATAGCCAAATGCTAATGCTGAGACTCTGACAGGGCTTTGCAAACCAATAAGATTTCCCCAAAAGGAGATGAAATAATGTATGTAGTGAATCCAGTAAAATCCTCAACACTAGAAAAGGCATGTAGTAATAATGATACTGATTTCATAATTTAAAGGAGAAATGAGTTACATGTTACCTTTGCATTCTGGTTTGTGGTTCAACATGAACCAACCACTAATAGGATCTTCTATTGTAATCTATCAGAGCATAATTGCAGTTTTTGAGTTTATGGATAACAGCTATCTATACAAGTATGAACTTTTCTGAAAGACGATGATGCTTGAACCACACTTAATAATTAGATTTAATGAAAACTAATATTAATTTCCACATAATCATGAACCAGATCAAAGCTAAAAAAAAATGAAAGTCCAAAAGCTCAAGTTACGTTAGTTCAAAATGCCTGAGTTTGCTCTCAGGGCACCTCGGTGGCTCAGTCAGTTAAGTGTCCGACTTTGGCTCAGGTAGAGATCTCACGGCTTGTGGGTTCAAGCCCCCCATCAGGCTCTGTGGTAAGAGCTCAGAGCCTGGAGCCTGCCTCAGATTCTGTCTCTTTCTCTTTCTGCCGCTCCCCCACTCTGTCTCCCTCTCAAAACTGAACATTAAAAAATTTTTAAATAAAAGAATGCTCATTATCCATATATACTAACATCTTTCCATCTGTGCATTTATCCATAAATAAATATATCAAATAAAACTGTAAAGGAGATTATTCTCAAATAAGAGTTTTAGAACTTACTTGACTATTTTTATGCTGTTACACAAATACTCTATTTCATTTTGGCCCAATTAAAATGGTTCAGAGATAGAGCATATTGAAAGGAGAAACAAATATTTTTTTAAAAGTTCTGACATTAAATTCTTTAAATATATAACATAAGCCATACTAATTGGTATACAAATTAGTATGCATCATTTTTAAAGTAAAAGGACATTGACATTTATGCATATCTTATTTACTTTACAAAATATGTATGCATGAATAAAATATTTGTAAACAAAATTTTTTTTAAATTTTTTCTTACATTTATTTATTTTTGAGAGACAGAGACAGAGCATGAACAGGGGAGGGACAGAGAGAGAAAGAGACACAGAATCCAAAGCAGTCTTCAGGCTCTGAGCTGTCAGCACAGATCTCAATGTGGGTCTGGAACCCACAAACCATGAGATCATGACCTGAGCTGAAGCTGGACACTTAACTGACTGAGCCACCCAGGTGCCCCAACAAATTTATAAGTGAATATAAAACACGAAAATAGCCATCTATTAGCCAATCTGTCAGCTATAGAGAAGCATGTGTATATATGTCTGTGTGTGTGTAAATAAAGTACTGGATTTGAAGGGAGAGTACAAATCAATAAGGATAAATTATTGCAAAAATATCAAGGGATTTCTCCCTCCATATAATCTCCTTAAAAAAAAAAGAACAATGTATACTGGGTCAGATTATTGAAAGCTTCAATGATTTAGCTATTATAGAATTCTGTAAATTTGTGAATCAAACCTGGAAATTAAAGGAATAAATCAGTTGATGGGAAGTAAGAGCCTGCTGCGTGGGAGCTGGTAGGATACAATGATGATAGAAGGCTATGGCAGGACAAGCACCGGCTAACTGGCTCCTGTACTCTCTGGCCAGCACCACAGGATTTATGACAGCGAATTCATCACTTGGAGTAGCACAACCAGACAAGCCATAGCAGAAATGACATGCAGTTTCCCTCCCCACCAGAACTCATGTCAGAAAACTCCATAAATCCCATTTAATGGGCTGTTTCACTTCCCCGTAGAATACCAACCAGGGTCTCGCCAGGTGGGTGTACTCAGCAGATGCCTTACCCCCCCAGAAAGGACATTAATGGCCACTGGAGGGTTTCCATAGGCTTAATGTATGCCCATCTAGGAAAACCATATACACGTGCTTGGCTATGTTTAGATTACATGTAACAGATTTTTCTCTTCTATGTTGGAAACTATCTGAGGTCAGACATGAGAAATATGTAAATTTAACCCTTGACAAATGTAATCATTAGTGTGCTTTACCTTTAATGACTCATCAGAAGTTGCAAATAAAAAATTTAGAAATAATAGTGGGAGATCAAGTAGTATTTTATAACTGCCATGTAAAACAGAACCTGACTTGAATTCAAATTTTATCACATTGAATGTGACTTTAATTCATTATAAAAATTTATTCCAAGATATGCATGTCAATATTATGCCTATAGTGGTTTGATAATTCACTTTCTTGGGTACCATCACCCCCCGACACACACATAAACTGAAGTCTGGGCAGATAAAGTATTATTTTTCAATGTCTCATAGTAACAAACGGTGGAATCACAATTCATACCCAGATCAGTGTGGCTCCTAACTTGAAACTCTTCTTACCACGTCTCATCAGTGCCTCTCGTCTACCCGAGGCGATAGTGTGATACACGCTGCGGTAGAACCTTAGCAAAACTGCAGTGTGACCTCATATTCCAGGCAAAATGGAGAGGTTTTGTATGTGCTTAATGCAAACCAGATCAGTAGAAAGTATGTATTTGTTTACTTGTTAGTACATGTTTTGATTGAAATGATAAACGCTTTAGAGAGGACACTATTGGAGAAGTTTAACTCATTGTTCTATTGGAAACAGTAAGTATCTTCCAACTTGATGTTTCAGTGTTTACATATTAGCTTGACAATGTGGCTTATGCCTATTTGTAGAATTAGATAGTTTGAGTTTAAAGGTATATTATAGATGGTCAACAGTCCTATTAGATCTGATGCATTGTCTCCTATAGATGCTTCCTTACAGCCTCTGTGATTTTTTTTTTAATTTAAAAAATGTTTAATGTTTATTTATTTTTGAGGGAAAGAGAGCATGAGCAGGGGAGGGGCAGAGAGAGAGGGAGACACAGAAAGCAAAGCAGGCTCCAAGCTCTGAGCTGTCAGCACAGAGCCTGACATTGGCTCGAACTCATGAAACATGAGATCATGACCTGAGCCGAAGTCAGACACTTAACAAACTGAGCCACCCAGGTGCCCCGCCTCCATGATTATCTGAAGTGATAAATTTATCAAACACCCTACACTGTCTGTCACTATGCTGAAAATAGTGATAACACATGAAATTGAATGTGTACTGTTACTTTCACAGAAATGCATAATACTACTAAGGTGACATTATATATAGCTATTTCAAAAAGTAATAAGGAAAAATAAATGTTATGCTAATGATAATAAATGATTCATTCCCTTTCTAAAGTGAACAGTTTTCATAGCTGAAGTCACTCTTTGCAGAAAAGTTTTTGTGTTTTGTATGCTGGCAGTTTCAGGAAAACTTGAAACTCTCCCTGAATTAACAGGAGAGGGCAGGTTCAATATGTAATTTAAATAACACCCATCTTCTCTTCCAAACCTCAGGCTTCAGCCAAACCCAACCACTTTTTCAATCCTTTATATGAATCCCTGTATTGACTTTAATTTGTGTTTCTGGACACATCGTACAGAAAATCAATAGAGCATCCTAATCTCCTCAAAATGTTGGCATCTTCCTGTTGGCTAAAGCAAAATTAACTAATTCTTTTTCTCCATCCATCTTTATGTGCTTCTTTCTTCCTTTTTCCCCCCTCCCAGTTTCCCCTCTCCCTTTTTATTGCCACATTTTAAAATTAAGTTTATGTAATATATATTGTTCTTGCCAGGATTCATAACTTGTCAATATTGTCTTATTTCCTCTTAATCGGTCCCGTTCATTCAATAGGATTAGTTCCATGTCTGGGAGCAAAGTCCAGGATCAATAAAATGGTCTATCTGCTCTCAGAAATATTATCTTTTGGAGGTTAAGAATAGGTGACTGGGCATTTTTGTGAAGTATTCAATTGAGAAGGAGATTTCAGGCTTCAGGTTCTATCCCGGGACAGCTATATTTCTCTAACACTGCCAAAGTAGAAGATCAGATGATTTTTTGATATATTGTAAATGCCAGTGGTCAAAAATGATCTCTGAATTCACTGATCAATTCATAAATACATTTTCAAGAACATGCATTTCCTACTCCTGAAATATTTACTAAACAACTAACTTGTCAGTAGGATTTATTTCCTTTCTGTTGCTTCCCTTGGTATGAAGACTCAACCATTTCCCTCAGGGTACAATGGGAACAATGCTAGAAAGACAATAGCATGAAAGTCATACTTGATATAATGCTTTTTATTATGATTAATTTCTTTTGGATTCTTTTTTTTTTTCAGTTTCATGGAGGTATGTGTCTCATGTGAATTAAGTAGTAGTTTTCAGAATATGTTTTCTGATTATTTTAGTCACCGGTTTTTACCACGGCTGACATTGATCAAAATAAAGAAGATCATTGTATACTTGAAGACAACTGATTATTTCTGAAATAGTTGCAAGTAAAAAGCACCTTGACAGAGCCATTGATTATAGTTAGAAGCAACAAACCTAAGTACACACATCTTTATCCTCTTTGTCCCTCTAGGGTTGGAAATACTATATACTTTCTTAAGAGCCTGGCAGTTTTATCATCCTATCAATAAAGAATTTCTTCTTCGTGTTCATTTAAAACATCTCTTCCTTGCTTATTTTTGGAGAAGGAAATATCTGGTCATTTTTATAAAATAATTTAATGATTTTGAAGATAGACATCTTTTTAACATTTCCTGTGTAGAATTTCTTTTAGGCATCACCTCATCGGGACAATGTGTTGTTGTCAAAACTTCTTTATTTTCTCTATTTAGAAGACAGTATAAATGTGAGAGGTTGTTACTTGTGGTGTGAACAAAACCAGGTAGTCGTGTTTATGAAAATCTGTCAAGGGGAGTTAAGTCTAAGTTGTACTCAGTGACTATAGCAGTAAGTAGTTCTTCTTCTTTTCTTTAATCTCATGAAGGCATCAAGCCAGGACATTTAGTGATTATCTAATGTATATTTGCTATTGTGCCAGGTATCAAGAATACAAAAAAATGAATCACACTGTTCCCTAACTTTACATAACTCCCAATCTATGCTTCAACAAAAATCACAGAAAAATAATTAAATATGTTCTTCTTAACTGGTTCATTAGTCTATCACCAGTTCTTATATGAATACCTACTACAGGCTAAGTACTAAATAATTATGTCTACTTTATTTTTGAGATATAATTTATAGACAAAATTCTCAAATCTTAAGTGTAAAACTTACATGTAACCACTACCCAGATATATGGAAGCACTCCATCACCCCAAGAAGTTTTCCTAGTGCCTCTTCACAGAAAAAAATCCACCCAAAATTAACAACCATTCTGATTTCTACCACATCAGTCCCTTTTGTCTGTTCTTGAACTTTATATAAATGGTATCATATTACATATGCTCATTTATATCTTTTTAAAATTCAATTTACTGTTTCTAAGATTCATGTTTCTTTTTGTTTGTTTTATTTAGTAATTGTTTTAAGACTTTATTGTTTAATTTTTTTTCATTTTCTTTATTTGAGAGAGAGAGAGCAGGAGGGAACATAGCTGGAGAAAGAGCTGTGGAAGAGAGACAGAGGGAGAGAATCTTAAGCAGGCTCCAAACTCCTATCCTTAGGATCATGACCTGACCTGAAATCAAGGGTCAGGTGCTCAACCCACTGAGCCACCCAGGCACCCCAAGACTTTATTGTTTTTAAAGCCGTTTTAGGTTTATAGCAAAAGTGATGGATCATTATGGATATTTTCCATGGAACTAATTTGTTCTGGGTATCTCTATTTAGTTCATTTTTATTGCTATGCAGTACTCATTTATATGAATATATCACACTTTGTTTAGCCATTTTTTCGATGATGGATATTGGGTTTGGTGATATTATGAATAAAGCTGCTAGGCACATTTTGGTCTTTTTTGGGAGGGGATGGCCATGTATAGTCATTTGACTTTGGAATTTGCATAGGAGTAGAATTTCTGTGTCATATGGTTGGTATATATTTAGCTTTACTAGATGGTGTCAAATATATTCCCAAAGTTGTTGAATCAATTAATACTCCTGTGGCACACATTTAGGAATGCAATAGTATGATAGATTTAAGGGCAATCAAAAGCATGACTGTGTTACAAATTTAGGAATGTAATAGTAAGAAAGATCGAAGGGCAATCCACAGCATGACTATGGCACAAAAACACAACTTCCGCTAGCAGAGTCAAGGTAGGTTCTCATCAATGGCAGTATTTACATGGAGTACTTACTGCTCTAAGAAGGAGAAAGGAAAAAGGTGAGAGAGTAGATTTCAGGTGGTGTTCCCACACAGAAAACTATGTGAGAAGATATGTTAATTTGCTTGGACTGGAGTAATCATTTCACTATGTATATTTATGTCAAATAATCATGATGTATATTTTAAATATATACATTTTTTAAATGGGTAAGTAGGTCTTTCTAGAAGAATCTTGTTAAGTTGCATGAGTTGAATCATCTTGAAATATTGGCTCTGCAGCAAATGTGTACTGTGGTGAGACAAAAGCGATTTCTGAAAAATGGACAAAATATATTAATCTTTGTCCCAATAGTTTTCCATTATTGACATTTATTTAGCTTAAGATCTTCAGTTTCCTTTATTGAAAGCCCATTACCTTAGGTAATGACACGTTTTCTCCCAGAAGAAATAGTATCCCTTGCTATTGCTTTTTCTAGATATCAGTATCTAGATACCAATAATTAAATATCATACACTTGATTTCTGCCTCTACAAGAATTCTTTCTCTCCATAAGAAAAAAATGGTCTTTGACTCTTGTGTATTTAATTTCCTATGTTTGATTATAAATAACAAACATCCAAGTTGGGCTTTTCCTTTGTAGCTCAGCATAAATTTAAAAAAAAAATCTTCAAAGTAGAATTATTTGTCCCATACTTTATTCAATTTTTTTGTTTATTTATTTTGAGAGAGAGAGGAAGAGAGCATGAGCAGAGGAGGGGCATAGAGAGAGGAAGAGAGAGAATCCGAAGCTGACAGTGTGGAGCCTAATGCAGGGCTTCATCCCATGAACGAAACCCTGAGATCATGACCTGAGTCAAAATCAAGAGTCAGATACTTAACTGACTGAGCCATCCAGGTACCCCTTCAGGGTTTTAAAGTGTCAAGAAGGCATCCATTTTACATGTTCAGATTCTCCAGAAAAAGATGTTTGTAGATACAATCCCCTATTAGTTTTGATAATGAGTATATCTAATATTTTCTAAAAAGCAATTTTCTAAATATTTATAATCGTCATTGAATTATTGTTAGCAGGAAATAAAAATGATTCTCATTAATTTAAGTATCATCAAAATTTAAGGCAGAAATATACCTTATAATTTAATTTCTGTAATAGTTAAATGTTTGTTTTTTTTTTTATCAAAAATCACATGTTTTTTATTGTGTCATTATTTTCTCTTGAGGTGTGTAATAGTAAATGGACTTTCTCTGGTAACCAGTCATGAAGCTGACTTGTTTTCTTATCTTGACTGTAACTTAAATCAAACCATCAAAATCATGACTCTCATTTTTTACTGTGTGTTTACTTAACAAGCTAATATTTAATGCTAGAATATATCCCACAATAAAATCATGTCTAGGAATGCTTTTTCTTGACCAAATGTGGCATATTCATAGCTAGAGAGCCAAATTTAAAAGATTTAATAGAATAAACAGAAATAGAAGTTCCTACCTTGACATCCCCTAAAAAGTTAGGTTATGTGTCAGATTGAATATAGGCCCAGATTTAATATAAATGTTATTGGAATTCTAAGTGTTTCAGATGATCTGTGAGTACCTACTTCAAATATTAAGAAGAATGGGGAATTAAGTACATATGTTTGTATACATATATACATATGTATATATATATATCAATAATTTTGTTTTTTAAAAGTATTTTAAAATATCAGAGTAATGACATCCTTGTCTAAAACATTCTCATGTTCTGACTAGACTCCAGTCTCTCTCATTGGTTGGATCCTTTTTTGTAGTATATGGAAGATGATGAAGCCATTCAATGTCTTTTGATGCAAAGTACTTAAAAGAAACCCCAAACTGCCTTTGGTCGGTGTGACATAAAAAATGGACAGAATGTGTTATAATGATTGCTTCATTGTTCAGACAGCACTGAGAAGGCCACCTTCTCAGTCACAGTGCCATCGGAGGAAACCAGGGATTTGTTCTTTCCATTCGGAAGATACTTTGTGAACGGTCTCCACTTATCAAAAGGATCAGAGTAAATAATGTCTTTTCAAGCACCACACAAAATAATCTATGTTCCCTAGCAACTAAAGTGAGATTTTTCAGTCATTCATAAGAACCAGATTCTGTGTGTGTGTGTGTGTGTGTGTGTGTGTGTGTATAAATCTCTTCTATTCCTAAGGTCTCTGTATTGCATATATAAGGATAGTATTTCAGACCCTACCTATTGTGCACAAAATGTAGAGTTATCCTTTTCCTATATCTTAAATATGCTGCAAGAGCTGAGTCAGGAAATTGTACCACAGATTTGACTTGCAGGAATTGTTTGACCAAGCTCAATCTTTTACTCAATGTTTATTGAATACCTGCTACATGCAGTGTTGTATAGAAGCATTATTAAAGACAAATTTTTAAAACAGAACAATGGATTTGCACCTGATATTTCTATAATAGTATTTTATTAATTCAGCTTGCATTTAATGAACATCTGCTTTGTGAAAGACACTCTGCCAAGGGCCATGAGGGTGATTTCACATACCCTCTCTCAAAGAGCTTATAATTATTGTTATGGTAAGAGAGTGTGTTGACTTATATAGACTTTATAATAAAAAAGAACCTCCACATTCATTGTCGACTGATTAGAACAGTTCCATTTTAGCCATAGGTGACTGATTTATCATAACTTGTCCGTTTGATAACCAAATCTTATGTAAAACACAGCAGCTAAAACTGAAGTATTGAAAACTTTTGGCTAATCAATAGATAATCACTGATTGTAATGGTTGCTAAAATGTGGCAATAGTAAATATGGTTCATCAAGTAGGTAGGATTTGGCAACAGACCAATTTAATTATGTTTAATTCTGAAAAATTGCCTTCTGATAGATATAATCTGTAGTAACATAACTATTAGTCCAGAAAACTACTAAAGGGAAACTTTTGAGTTATAAACAACAACAACAACAACAACAACACACCTTAATCATCATCTGAGATACCCAAGATAGCTTAAAGCCACATTCCAGAGAATGTGATAACTACATTCAGTGTGGATCCTTGTACAACATGAATAGTGATACTTTCTATATTCAGATAACTTGAAGGTGTTAGGATAGATGAAAACAGTTGCATGGAGAACACGGAAAATGTCGTATCAGGCCACATCTATACATCTCAAATTAGCTTCACAAATATATTTGATAATTGACAAAGTTGTCCTCCATGATAATGTTTCAAGTTCAGTGTATATCTTAAATATGTCCAGGTTCTTTAATGGCTGTCATTACTTTCCCATTTGTGATTTTCATTCAATCCTTTTTGAACTTGTATATCATACCTAATGGATGAAATCTGTCTTTGGGAAATAAATGTTGATAATTTGGGTCAGCTGATACCAAATGGTAGTAAGCGACAGGAAAAAAAAAATCCCTCCCTAAGAATTTGTATGACTGATCATAGAAGAAAGAAAAGGAGAAAGAGAGTCTTGAAAGGTCAGATAGTTTAATTTGTAAGCAGTATATGGGCTCCTAATAAAGAATGTCTTCATATATGCATGGCAGTAACTCTACTTTCAGAAGCTAAACATTTTTCATTTTCAACATACCTTATTATTGGTAAAATCTTATTTAAAGCCAAATTCTCCCTCAGGCATCTGGTCTTAGTCTCTCCACAAAGCCACACGGATTGTTGACTGGCTCTCCTCTTAAATGCTTTCCATATTTAATGTCTGCAGTTTTTCATACATTCCTCATTACATATGGTCGAATCAATAAACATAAAACAAAAACATTAATTAAGTTCTTAACCTGAATTGTCATGTTCCTACACTGACTTTTAGGTGTGTTTTTCAGAAATCTGTCAGCAAAATGTGTGCCATCATACAGATCCCCATTACTGGTATTCTCTCCTTATACGGTTTTGACAGTGAAAGAAGTTGGCTGACCTTTAAATAGTATTGTATGCACGCTTGTGAGGAGAGCGGAGTCTATTGAGCCAAATCCGCTCGCTCGCATGGGTAACTGCAAAATACAATGACCTTTAAGCTAATAGATTCTGAATGTTTTTGTAGCTAGGTAGAAAGACAAAATTACTTATCAATTTAATACTTTATAATGAAGAAATAATTCTTCAGTACTGAAATCTTTTTGGGATGGCAAATTAGTAAATCTGCTTGTGGAGTATTTGGGATTAGTCTGGAAACATGCCTGCAGGAGCGAGCAGGTGGCATTTGTCAGCGTGCTTCAGCACCCTCTCATGTCACCCAGCTCCTATGCTCAACATTCCTTCTGTTTCTTGGAAGTTGCTTTAGGTTTCCTTATCACTTGAACATTTATATCAATTGGAACCAGGCACTACATGGGGAAACCTGTCATAATATCTGAAAAATGATTTCTTCAAATCTTTAGTCAAGGAGAGAATACCTCCAGCTACAAAATATAACACTTTCAGGGCTCCGTTGGCGGCAGAGTACAGGATTCAGTGTAATTTGTATTTACAATGGTTACATTGGTGCTGTGTCCCTGAAAACTCCCTATACAAAAGGATTTGCCTCAGTTATATATTTCTCCCCTACTATATAGTTATATTTGCTCCCTTTGTTGAAGATCAACTTTTTCCTACCGTGCTTTTAGTGGTCATTGATGTCATCTTTGGTCTCAATAAGTCTTTTTCTCTAATATTTTTGTACTCATACTAGTAATTATTATTCTAAGAAGATAAATGATGATATTCACATTTTTGATATTCATATTTTTAATTCCTGAGTATTTACTGTGGATTGGAGCATGCTTTTTGAAGAATTATTTTCAAACTAAAGCTATAATTTCTAATTGATGTCTTAAAATAACGTTTATGTTCTGAAGGTATTGAACAACATAACAATTTCTAATGAGATGGATTTCCAAGGAGCTAGGAATTCTACAGACTTGGATATATTCTTAAAAAGTACCTAATGTTTTGGCTTTGATGGCTATTGACACAATCACAGCAGTATCCCAAGCAAACTTAGTGGAAGTTGATGAACAAAATGGAAATCTCCAGGGTCACCTGGGTGGCTCAGTCAGGTGAGTGCCTGCCTATTTCAGCTCAGATTATAATCCCAGGGTTGTGAGATCGAGGCCTACATCAGGCCTGTTTAAGATTCTTACTCTCTCCCTCTGCCCCGCTACCCACTCATGCTCTGTCTCTCTAAAACAAATAAAAAATAAAATAATATAGAAATGGAAATCTCCAACTGTGAAATCAAAACTCTATTCATTTTACTAATTACATTTGTTTTTACTATCATATTTATTTAGTCTTGTAGTGTATAAGTATCATGAACCAAAGACTTGGTTGTTACTCTTAACTCTAGGAGGTCTGGCAGAGGTAAAGTGTTCTCTAGTTTGTGAAGGCCTGTTTAAATCTCCAGGAATTTTTATTGCACTCCCTCTCCTAATCTCCTCCTACACTTATTCCTATGATTATTATTCTAACACAGACCAACTACATTAAATTCTACCATTTCCTGCTCTCCCATATGGTTACCGTGCAAGTTCCTATGACTTTGCAATTTTCTGTTCTCAGTGCCCTCCAACCTGTCTGACGTGTAATTGATAAATACCCCAATAAAGGTCTGCTGAGTAAATAGTAAATTGTGATTGAACCAATGTGTAATTACTGCCTGCTTAAATATTTCTGAGGTTCACGCTTAGCAGAAAAGGGCATTTATCACAGTTACAATGGGAGTCTTGAAATTATAATCTTCAAAAGGGGGGAAATGTTGGTTCACTTGAAAGAATCCTGTCTATGAGGAGAAAATAGCCATTTGACTCAGAGAAGGTTCAGACGTGTAGGGCTCTGGAACCATTGAGTAAAGCTCTACCAGTAGCTCTATCTATTGGGTTTATACGTCAACATGAATTTTAAATTTGAAGAAATGAATCATGTAGGCTTGGATTCTGGATATCAGAATGTTTTGGCTTCATTTCATCCTGTTGTGCATGCCTTCTTTTATGCTTATCAAACTGAAATTTGTCAACTACTTTAAAATGATGCATTCCCTTTTGAAGAGGTAATATATTCACTTAAAACCACAAGATGTAAAACAGTATTCATTTAAAAATCTCCATTCTACCTTTCTCCAGCCACTCTGTCCTATAGGCTATCAATTTATGTGTAGGCTAGAGGTTTTTGTTTTCATAAAGAAGCAGATATTTAACCCATCTTATTACAAAAGATAATCACACTATCACTCCACTTTTCACTTTCCACTGAATTAACTACTTTTCTTGGGACTCATTCCATATCAGTAAACAAGTAGTTTCTGTACTTTGTAAGCCACGTGGTATTGCATTATAGATTTTTAATCATACATGATTTTTTTTTCAGGCCCATATTGGTGAAGGTTTGCTAGCCCTTTTTTTTTTTTTTGCAGTTATAAACAATAATAGTGTCATTAAACATAAGTATTTGTGCACATTTGAAGGTATATCTGTAAATTACTAAAAGTGAAATGGAAGGCAGAATATTTGTACTTTTGCTAGGTATTGCCAAAAACTCCATGGATTTAGTGCAGATTTATACTCCTTAAAGCAATATAAGGCAATGCCAGTTTTCCCAAGCTTCACTAACACAATGAGTTATGTCACTTTTGAAATTTGATGGGTGAAAATTTTTATTCATTGTGTTTATTTTTACTTCACTTAAGATACATAATTTTTAGTATATTGCAAGAGAGATGGCTAAGAGCTGCTTTAATTTGATTTTTTTGGGGGCGAGATCATAGTCTTTGTCCTTGTTTATATTTAGATCTTTACCTTTTACTTATTGATATAAAGGAACTCTTTTTATATTATGATAACTGGCCCATGGAAATGCTTCCTATTTTTCTTCTTAACTTTTGACTTAGTTAATGGTGCTTTTTGTGGTACAGAAATATTTGCATTTTCATGAATACCAAGTATTTGACAAACTCGGCAACAAAATGATTTTAATTTTTTTAAACATTTTTTTAAATCTTTCTTTTATAGCTTCTGAGATTTTTAAAAATCACATGAAAATCCCTTTCATACTCCAATGTCATTTAAATTCATTGAAAATGCATAAATTATGATTTTAAATGTTATGCTTAAATTTTATATATTTGGAATTTATTCTGAGGTAATTTTTCCCATAGAGCTACCCAAGTGTTTCAACATAATTTCTTAATTAATTCATCTTTTCTCTGTTAATATGAAATGCCACCTTAAATATACACATATTCTTTACTTATTTGGATTTTGTACTTTTAGGCTTCTTCATTTTACTGATTGTCTATTCCAATCCCAGTGCTACACTGATTTAATTATTATTGCTTTACATATTTTTTGTTGTTGTTGCGTTTTGTTTTTGTTTTTTTAAATATCAGTAAGTCTACCTCTCTCTTCTACCCCTCCCTAAATAACTCTTCATTTTCGTGATTGTCATTCTTGGTTTTGGCTCAGGTCATGATCTCATAGTTCATAGGTTTGAGGCCTACTTTGGGCTCTCCGCTGACAGTGTGATGCCTACTTGGGACTCTCTTTCTCCCTCTCTTTCTCTCTCTCTCTGCCCCTTCCCTACATGCATGGTGTTCCACATTTTGCAAGGACATCACATACAATAAAGAATGATCTTCCCTGAGTACCAAGGTTAAGAAATCCTGGCGGTTACAAATATTTCTTTTATTAATAGTATTTTATTTTTCAAAGAATCTGCTTTTCTATTTATTGACTAATTCAACCATTCCCTTTCTAACTCATTGATTTCTGTTTTAATCATTTTAATAGTCTTCCTTCTGCTTTCCTTAGGCTTCATTAATCTTTTAACTAATTTCTAAAGATGAATGCATAATATTTATTTTTGTACTTGTTTTCATACATAAATATTTAATGCAATGATTTATGTTTCTGAGCAATGTCTCAAGTAGACTCCCACGCAGTATACTTTCATTATTGGTATTTAGATTAAGTAGTATAATTTTTTATTGATGGCTTTTTTGACTGAAAGTATATTTATAAATATTTTAAAATATCAGATTTTCTTTTCTAGTTTTGTTATTAATTCTGTCACTATATGACCAGAGACTGTTGTGTTTATTCTTTGTCTGGTTTTATTTATGTTTTGTGTGTAATCATAAATAAGTCCATTTTTATGAATGTTCTATGGCCACTCGTAAAGAAAATCCATGTTCACTTTTTATTGTGGTATGCCTTATTTATTAGTGTTTGAATTTATGAAGGTTATTATATGTTATTTGGTACCTATCTGATTATAACTCCTTAATCTACGTAGCTTTGTTAAATATTTATTTTATCAATTTCAAGACAATTCTTGCCTTTTAAAAAAACTTTTCTTTATGCCTTGAGTTCAACCTCATTTATTATTATGAAAATGACTTTTGTTTTCCTTTTGTTTACATTTGTCTGGTATATTTTGTTGCCATTATTTTATTCCAAATTTTCTCAAGCATTTTATTTTAGGTATGTTTCCTCTATTTAGCACATAGTGGGTTTTGCTGCTTGATTCAATTTGAGGGTCTTTTTCTTTAATGTCAGTTTAACCTACATGCGTTTCATTCTTTAAAGAATTTTTTTCATGCTAACCATGAGTCACTTGGAGCTATTAGTAGGGAATATATACTATAGTTAATTTTAATTGTCTCATATTTTTTCACATTCTGCTCTTCTGTCTTTAAAGCCTTTTGTACTCTGTTTTGCTTACTGGAGTGTGTGTGTGTGTGTGTGTGTGTATGCGAGTGTGTGCATGCATGCATGAGTGTGTGCATGCACACGTGTGTGTTGCTTCTGTCACTGGGAAGAGTGGCATTCTGGACCTAGTATAACTTTTATGTTCTTTTCTCAGTTCTCTGTTCCTGTAAACGATATTTGATTCTCTGCTATAACCAATGATGAAATTAATATCTTTCCTTTTCTTAATATTTTTCTTTCCTCTGCTTCTGCACCTGATTTTAGTTAATTACATAACCTTTTTTTAGAGTTTTGCTTTGAGCCGTTAAATAGACTTATACTCTATTACTCCTTTTGAGGTATTAAAAAATATCCTTTAACCCTGGTATTGGAGTCTGGAAATGACCATACGTAACCTCTCCCTCCCCGATGAGGATGCGTAGTATTTACATTCGCTTCTGTCACCTCAATCCTTGTATATGTTTAAATCTTTGTTCCACAAATAAGTAGATTCCGCTTTTAGTACTAATGTTTTCACATAGTCATTCCAAAAATATATCCCTGCTGTGTGAAATTCTTCAAGAAGCACCAGGGAGAACATTACTCCCTGAAATCTTGCATGTTAAAAACTGTTTTTGTGTTAGTGTTTGTACTCAAACATCACAATGGCTGGATATTAAATACTTGGATTTTTACTTTTTTCACATGAAGATTTTGTGGGCATTACTCCACTGCCTTCTAGAATTGAATGTTGCCTTGGAGATATCTAAGGTCAACTTTATTTTTTCCCTCCTGGTAATTGAGTTCTTATTTCTTGACAGTTCCAAAGGATCCTTTCTTTATCCTTGAGGTTAGTTGCTTTAAAAGGACATATCTTAAAAAATAAAAAACTTGGCTTTTTCATAACCAATAGCATAATGATAACATCATAAAATGAGAAATTATAAGTAATATAAAAAAGGATAGATAAGGAGCTCTGGGAAATTGGAAAGAGTTTTATTTTTTTCAACTGAAAAAAAATAGCTGGTTAAGTTTTTCATAGGATTTAAGCTGAGCCTAGAAGAATTAGGACATGGGAAACTGGGAGGGAGCAGGACTCAGTGGATGGAAATGAGAACGTGTGTGCTATCATCACTGTGCAGGAGGTCATCTATATTACTAGCTTCTGAGCCCCCTGGAGTCAGTAAATACTTCTGTGCTGTGTTTTTTATCCCTTCCAACTCCCAGCACAATCCTTTTCGTATAATAGGAGCTACATCAATATTTATTATTGCATGTTATGATCCTTATTTGTAGCAGATAAGCATATTTAAAATGTTTTTCAGGGTAAGAAATGATTTTATTATCAAAAAACCATTTTCAGTGAAAACCCAGTATTCCCCAGTAGAGATAGGAATATCAGGGAAAGTCAGGCGAGTCATCTTAGCCTCACTGTAACATTAATTTCACTAATCTTTTCTGAATGACAATTATTTTCACTTCTGGGCTCCAAAAACCCAAAAAGTTCTTTCAAAGATGGTAATTAGATATAGGATTCATCACTCATTGTGCTTCTATTGAATAACAAACATATGGAAAAATCAAGCATGAATGCACCTGTTTTTCCCTATTTCCTCAGAGCCTTCAGCACACTAATGGATTTCCATAAGAGTAGGGATTTGACTTGCATAAGGTCTATGAAAAATTTATAAGACAAGTTTCCTTGTTGAATTCCTCTCTGCCAGCAAGGCCAGATCTTGAACTTCCATGAAAAGACATTATTATTTCTGAGAGCTCCACCCCCACACAACTTACTGTCAAATACAACTCCCTCGCCTTTCATTTTGCTCACTCCTACTAAGCAAGCCCTCAGATATTCACTTGCTTAAACTTGCTTGTGACTTGAGTTACATGGTCAGCACGTTTAATGGTCTATCGCAGACTTGGAGAACTCTTTCTAGAATAAGCTTCATGCAATTAATGCTTTTGTCCTAAATTGGTATTAAAAGAGCAGGATGAGTTGCAGTAATTTATCCGATTATCAATCTTTCACTAAAATTCAGTGTAAAGGTTCAGGGATTTGTCTTTAGTTCCTCAGATGGAAGAATAAATGTATTGAAATCAGTAGCTCTGAGATAGTTCAAACAAAATGAATCTATTTGCATATTTTCTTTCTTAAAATTAATCTTGAGAGTGTGATAATTCATGAGGGCTATCATTGGTATACAAGTCAAGGAGAGAACAGGAAGGAGCTAGGATGTTTTTCATCTCACAGATACTTATTGGGCTCCATTGATACTTTGAGTTCTGGACATCTCTAGATGCTGTACATGGACATGATGTCATTTTGCAAGTAAAAAGACTGGAAAGTTCTGCACTGAGTGAGCTCATTCTGTGAGACTGACACTTTGATTTGTATGATTCTATAAAATCTCTGCTCCTTCCAGAATGCTGGGCTACCTTCCCAATTGAGTACTGTTTGTAGGGAATTTCCTTCCCATCAGGTTTGAGAGAATTAAGTCACCATAAGCTTGACTTGGGATGAACACCAGTCATCTCAGCACTAGCCACAGATTGCCATTGATAAGGTTTTTCAGAAGGATGACCTGGGGAATTCACTGAGTTAAACTTTGGAACTTTCAAAGCTGCTGTAGGATGATAGAAAGAGTAATGTAATTGTAAGAAATACCTTGGCTCCATTTCCAGCTTTGCTACCTTCTAGAGGTAGTGCACTTCATTCCCTGAGTCTCCACTTACAGTGCTATCTAGCGGCAGAGTTGTTATGCATATCAAATAAGATCATTGAAATCCTTCTTTCAATGAAACTTTTTTTTGTCCATCCCTCTTATTCTATAGGTAACAAAACTGAGGACTGAAGAAAGAAAACAACTCGCCCCAGAGATACCAGATTGTTAGAGAAAGAACCTGAACTAACAGATTAATAGATAAACTTATTCCCCATCCATCATCTTCATTGTAGTAGGAAAGAACAGCCATGCATATAAAGTCTGGGTTTCTAAGGTATACCAGTGTGAGTGGGAAGTCACAGGAAAAAAAAAGTCTTTGATTTACTACTGAATTCAGAGATAGTATGGAGCCTTTGTCTGAATTTAGTTCAAGTGAATATTTATTGAGAATTAATGAAATGAAACTAGAAGTCCATCAGAGGAATTAACTCTGCATACCACATGTAGTAGGCACTACTGAGTTTGGTCTCTATTTTCTGAAGTCAGTAATTCATATTGTATGAGCTGATCAATCTAGTCTTTCTGCCTGGTTGTTTTCTAGTTTTACATACACCTGCTTTCACTGTAACATCCCTAATTTAAATACATGAAAGTACAAATTTGAAGTGTTTATCCTGAGTTCCATAGAGCATCTCACAACTCAAGCTTTTATCTTTTTATTTGCTATTGATGCTCTGTGACTATTGATTTTTAAATATTAGCTTAGTGAAAAGGGGGCCTGTCACTTGTCCAAATAGTTTAAGATTTTCCATGCATTTCAAGGTTTGTTCAGTATGACAAAAAGCTGTATCAATAATATATCAACAACATTTAAATTAAAGAGAAGTGGAATTCAGAATTCTGCCAGAGATCATTGCTGAGGCCAGAGAGAATGGTGTAGCTTTTCCCTTCAGTGATAAAACTAATCAAGGATATTATTCCAGGTGAACATTCAGTTTTTGACATTTAATCAAATTTAGCAATGCCTAGAGACTATAAATCTAAACTATTTAATTCAGGTGCTTAAAGATTAGAAAGGTAAATGATTTTCTTAAGTAGGTCATCCTTAGCTTAAAGTGTTTAGTTTTTATTAAAGCTTTCATTTCTCGTTTTGGAAATTCTAAGACCATATCTATAATATTTATTTTTCAATTCTGTTTTCACAGGCTGAGAGGTCATCTTTCCTGATACACTAAATTGATTTGTCATTCCTTGCATTTAAGAGTTTCCACCTGCCCACTTAAAATTACACATTGAGACTTTTACCCTAGTGTGACAGTAAAAACATAAAGAGATAAAAAGGAAGGATGCCTTTTTTCCCCACCTAAAATTCCAGGTCAGTCTGACACAGGTTCTCATCAAAATTAACTGTGAGTACTCAAGAATATTAAATAACAACCTTTGTTTCTTTCTGCTCAGAGAATCTTTACCTCCAGGTCTGTTTGATGTTGCTACTGCGAGTTTCTTACTAGTAGCTCTACATCCAAAGAATTTTTCTTGGATTCTTGCCAGGTTATAATATTATCATCACCATTTCTCATGGTGCATTTTACGTATTTGTTTATTAAGCAATGCACTGAATATTTGAGGGTAATCCGTCCCTTCCAATGACATGAGGTCTAAAATATGCCACAGTGATACCAAAAAATATATAAAAACCACAAATCAACATACTCTTGCTTTGAGGAGGAATGACAATTAGAATATGAGAGTAATACCACATCTGCAGCTATGAAAATAAGTGGGCTTGGCTGTGGAGTCATCGAAATTCTGCATCACATAATCAGGATATCCACACATTCCCAAAATGGGGCGATGAGAATGTTAAAATGTGTATTCTGATTCAGTAGATCTGGAATGGGGTCTCAGATTCTTCAGTTCACCTCAGTTCCTAGGGATGTTGATGTCCTTCCACTGCTTTTGGAGCAAGCTTTTAGATAATAAGCTTCACCATATGCCTAGCATTTTAGAATTTACAACATTCTTATTCTCATAATGTGCTATCTAATTTTTGTCGCAATAAGGGCACCTGGGTGGCTCAATCAGTGAAGTACCCAACTCTTGACTTCAGCTCCTGTCATGATCTCACAATAATGGGGCTCTGTGCTGTGTAGAGCCTGCTTGGGATTCTCTCTCTCTCTCTCTCTCTCTCTCTCTCTCTCTCTCTCTCTCTCTCCTCTCTCTCTCTCTCATTCTCTTTCTCTGCCCCTCCCCTGCTAGTGTTCACTCTCTCTCTCAAAATAAATAAATAAACCCTTAAAAATAAAAATTCTTTTTATGAAAAAACTAATTTTTATGTAGAGCAGATAAAAGGATATATATTTATTTTACAGATTAGACAACTGAAGTGGACATGATTTTTCCAAGCTTTTCAAGTTCGTGAACTACTCTAGCCCAGGAATTCTCTTCTTGTGACTCCACAGATAGTTTTCAGTGATATAATGTTCCAAAGTCATATTCCAAAGTCATATGAGAACAAAATCTTAGTTAGCTTATATTCCTTGACCATTCACATTGTTTATAATAGCCATTTTTGTATTTTTCATAGGAGTTTTTACTTACTTATGCTACTGAAAATGTATTTTCTCAGTCAGTTAAAAAACCAAATGTGAAGGATTCCTTCCCCAACCCCCGCATGGAAAAACATACCATTTTCTTTCCTTTCCCACCAACTCTTATTTTATACGGGAAATAAGCATTATACCAACATGGCTTGGTAAAGTAGAAAGACATTTTTGAGTTCAAATGCAATTCTTTTATCAATTAATTCTGTGTGCTTAACCTTACAAGGCTTAGGTTGTTTTTTTTACCTTGGTTTTTTTTTTTTTTTTGTAATTTCATTCATTTAGTTCCATAATATTTCTTGTGCTTCACCTGTGCACCAGATGCTAGACTACTTATGCTTGATATAAGGACGTCCTTCCTTTCAAAGAGCTCACAGTTATAGGGTGGGGAAACTCATATTATGAGCTCCAAATAGCCTGAGATTATTTGCGCTACTAGAACATGAGGCTTATACTACCAATGCAAGTCCCAAAAATTATTGTAAGAATTGAATAGAGTAACTTAAGTAACATAATTGAGCTCTGTGACTGGAGACTTTTATAGGCTCTGATAATGTCAGGCATCCCTCCTTTCCTTTCTCTCAAACTCAGGATTAGACAGTGGTACTAATTACTTAAATCCCATAACCAGCAGTAAAATGGAAATCGGTGGAGCAAGAGGTATTCTTTTATAGTAGTCTTGGTGGTTCTAGTGACCTAAGCAAGCTTGGATTTTAGATGATATTAGAATATGATATTCAATTCTCAGTATTTTCCCTAAAGCAATGATGAGGCTTCTCTTTTTAGCTTTAATACTTCAAGAATGTATCAGTTCTTTTTCTGAGGGAAAAAATACCCCAGATCATCATGATTGTGACAAAGTTTCTATTATTTATGAGGATTACATACATATGGACTGTGCAACGGCGATGCACCTGGCAGGTTGACTTGGAAGGCTTATTGAGCAGTTAGGTACATGTCATCTATCTCAGTTCCTAGGTATTGTCATGATGTTTGTGATGCAGTTGGCATGACTGACTGTCTGCTAAGTCTTCTTACTGACAATGTCAAGACTCAGAGAGTGTAACTTTTACCCTGGTAGTAGACTATACATGCGTGATGCCATCCTTAATCACTTTTTAAAAATTTTCCTATAAATAAAAAAGACATTTTAAAGTAATAAGTTCTTGGGGCACCTGCATGGCTCAATTCGTTAACTGTTCACCTTTGGCTCAGGTCACGATCTCACAGATTCATGAGTTCAAGCCCCACATGGGGCTCACTGCTGTCAGCACAGAGCCAGCTTTGGATCCTCTGTCTCCCTCTAGCTTTGCCCCTCCCCTGCTCACACACACACAGACACACACTCTCTCTCTCAAAAATTAAATAAATAAAACATTTAAAATAATACGTTTCTGGAGCTCCTGGGTAGCTCAGTTGGTTAAGCATCTGACTTTGGCTCAGGTCAAGATCTTGCAGTAGGTGAGTTCAAGCCCCACATCGGGCTCTGTGCTGACAGCTAGCTCAGAGCCTGGGGCCTGCTTCCGATTCTGTGTCTCCCTCTCTCTCTGCCCCTCCCCTGCTTGTGCTCTCTCTCTTTTTCAAAAACAAATAAACATTTAAAAAATTGTAATTAAAAAATAAAATAATAAGTTCTCTTGTAGAAAACACAGAAAAATAGAAAAAGGAAACTAAAAGTTGGCTAATTAAAAAAAAATTCTCCTAGCTCCCACTATTTACCATTCTCTTTCAGCACTTCTCAATTTTAATTTTGCTGAATTGTCTCCATTTTAAGCAAAAAATAAAAATGACTATGTATTATGGACTCAATCAGAAGTAATTGACCTGTATTTATCAGTGATGTGTAGTTGGGAATGAGAGGCCAATCTGAGTTTACTTTAATTTTTCAGTCAATTCCTCCTTGAATTTCATATGGTTGTCAGTTACCTCCTGCTCATTTTCTGTGGTCTGATAGCTTTCTACCAAAATACTTAATGGAAATTTAGCTTTACCAGCTAGCAGGGAACATTTTCTCCATAGTTAAACATAGCTTCCAATATTTGAACAATCAGATACAGAAGAAAGCAGGAAGCAATTGATACACATTTCAGATATTCACTCTGCTTAATAGTCTGCTTGTTTCTTGAGACAGGGATGATTGAATTGGCATCTTCATAAGAACAGAAGAAAGGAGATCACATAAGCTAACAACAAAGACACAAGATAGAGGATTAATGTTCTAATGTGTAAATAGTACAAGAGTTATGCTTCCTGGCTTTTATTTCTCTTTCTAAAATTGCTGCAAAAATAGTTATTTTACTGAGTGCAAGCATAAGGAAACAGGGCAGTTGTAAGACTTTATAAGATCTGCTTTTCTATTCCTTTCTTATATGTGTGTGTGTGTGTGTGTGTGTGTATGTGTGTATGTAGGTTTGTGTATACAGTATGCTGCAGTAATGACAATTAAAAAATGTTTATTTATTTTGAGAGAGAGAGAGCACATGCCGGGAAGGAGAGGTGGTGGGCAGAGAGAGAGAGAGGGGGAGAGAGAATCCCAAGCAGGCTACATGCTCAGCGCAGAGCCTGACACAGGGCTTGAACCTGTGAACAGTGAGATCATGACCTAAGCCAAAATCAAGAGTTGGACACTTAACTCACTGAGTCACCCAGTCACCCCTGCAGTAATAACATTGTATGTTATTTCTGTAAAGGATAGAATCCTGCTTTATTTCATGTTAAGGATTTCAGTATGCTCATGTTTCAAATGGACATTGTCATATATAAAAATTATTTAAAAAAATAGTTTGCTATACTACTTAGCATTCACTTATGAAGTACGGACATTTTGTCATACATGATGAGAATATATATGTATGAACTATATATATGAAGTATGCTTTAAATCAGGAAAAAATGCACTTGGAAAGATCAATGTTTCTCTTAGGCAAGGGGGTAAGGTACTTGAACAGGGGCCATAGAGGAATGAATCTCACATGCCAAGTCAGAAAGGTGAGTTTTCACTACAGTGGAGGGACCAATTTAGCCCCTTCCTTTCTTCCTTCCTTCCTTCCTTCATTAACTGAGATATAATTCACGTAACAAAACATTCACCATTTGGAAGTGTACAATGCAATGAATTTTATTATATTCACAAAGTAGTGTAACATGACCACATCTAATTCCAGAGCATTTTTATCTCTCCTCCACAAAACCCATACCTCTGGCAGTCACTCCCCATTTCCATCCTCTCCCACCTCCTGCAAGCCACTAATCTTGTCATTAGTGGATATGTCATATAAATGAATCATATAATGTGTAGACTTCTGTATCTGGCTTTTTTCATGCTTGTAAGATTCATACATATGATAGCATGTGTCAGTATCTCGCTCTTTTTCCATGGATGAATAATATTCCACTGTATGGATATACATTTAATTTATCCACTAATCAGTAGATGGACATTTCATTTGTTTCCACTTTTTAGCTATTATGAATAATGCTGTTATGAACATTTGTGCACGTGTTTTTGCAAACACATATGTTTTTAATTCTCTTAGGTATAGACCTAGAAGTAGAGTCACTAATCATATGGTAACTCCATTTTTAGCTTTAGAAATTGTGAAGCTGGTTTCCAAAGAAGCTATACCATTTTACCTTCCCACCTGCAATATACATGGGTTTTAGTTTTCTTCGTATTCTCATTGGAGGATGAACAGATTGAAGTTTTGAGTTAGAAGGATCATTTACATAAGCAATGACAGTTTTAAGGTTTGAGGTAAATTCAGTTTGGGACATACTGACTTGTTGGCAGTTTATCTACAGGGAGATGCTAAGTGGGGAGCTATATTTAATGTGAAATTTCAGTCTTAAGATTGCAGTATGGCTTTGTTTTCTCTAACTTGTATCTGTGCAAGTGTGGCCTCTGGTTATGGGTGGGCCACTGCTGGTAAAAACAACAACAACAACAAAAATCATGAGGTGCTTGGGTGGCTCAGTCAGTTAAGTGTCCGACTGTTGATTTCAGGTCCATGATCTTAGGATTTTGAGATTGATCCCCGAGTCAGGTGCTGCGCTGAGTCAGCTGCTTGGGATTCTCTCCCTCCCAGTCTCTTCCCCTCTCCACCCCTCAAAATGAGAGAGAGAGAGAGAGAGAGAGAGAGAGAGAGAGAGAGAGAGAGAGAGGAAGAAGAAAAGAAGAAGAAGAAGAAGAGGAGGAGGAGGAGGAGGAGGAGGAGGAGGAGGAGGAGGAGAGAAAAGAGAAGAGAAGAGAGAAGACAAAGACAGAAAGACAGAAAAAGAAAGAAAGAAAGAAAGAAAGAAAGAAAGAAAGAAAGAAAGAAAGAAAGAAAGAAAGAAAGAAAGAAAGAAAGAAAGAAAAAGAAAGACAGACAGACAGAAAGAAAGAAAGAAAGAGAAAGCAAGCAGGAAGAAAAAGTCCTGGGGCCTTCTCCAGACATAGAAAATCAGAATTAAACATTTGGATTAGGAATTTGTGTTTTAAATACTTACATACAAGTACTTCAGCTAATTCACTTACATACTAGAATTTAAAAACTACCACTCTAACCTACTAGTATAAAAAAGAGTGACTACAAGAATGGCACAGACCGTGTGACTCCTTTCTGCTCAGGGGAGGATGTACAGTCGATAACTGGCATTCCGGTTCAAGTTTGACCAAAATTATGCCAGACACTTCACACTTTTACTTTCACTTCATTGTAATATAGTTTTGAGGTGGGACTACTATAACCTTCATTATAAAAACGAGGAACCTGGCCTTGAGGGTGTGAGAACTAAGAGATGGCAAAATTGAGATAAACCCTAAAATATCTTTTCACCTTATCAAACCATATTAGAATGTTTTATTTACTGTATATAACAAAAATTGCTGAGAAAAAGAAATACAAATATGTTCCATCTGTGGGTAGGGGTCCTTCACATTTGTTTTGAACTGACTAGAGGAGAAAGGCCAATTTAAAAGCAGTGGAATCCTACATTATTACCATCATCATCATCCAGAAGCACTTCTCAAGCTCCTTTTCTCTGAGCTATGTGTGCACTGCACCTTGCAAATATAGAAATGCTATATCAGTTTGCTTGGTAGTAATAATGGACTTGGTAATTGGATTTCAGAAAACACTGCAACAACTCTCGGTTGATATCTTACAAAATCCCAACCCGGAGGCAGTCTCTCAGTCGTAGATTTAGGATTGAGCAGAGGCAAGGTGACCTTGATTTTGTTGCATATGTAACTGCTGTGGGCTTGCAGAATCATAATACCCTACTCCGTATACAATTTATCTTTCTTTGTTTTGTGAGCTATGAGAAGGTGCCTTCTGGATACGATTTATTACATTAGGCAGGAGGATTTGTGAAAAAAGTTATTTTTGTCACTTTGGTAGTAGTACATAATGTAACATCGTCATATTATTTTAGTAGTAAATATTGTAAGTAATTAATATAGTATGCTACATATCATATCTTCTCATTGATGATGATACATTTTTAGCTGTCCAAGGGCACTGATTATCCTGGTTTAATTTTACATCCCTCAATACATTTCTCATATAATAGAAAATTAAGGCAACCATATAATTTATCATCTAAAGCTCAATAATTTTCAAGTAAAATGAGGCATTTTTAAGAATGCTGTCAGGACTGTAGGCAAAAACTGGGATTGCACTGGGTAAATTGTATGTATAGTCACTGCACATTAAATGCTAAAAAGGCATACAAATTATTTATCACATCATCTGAAAAACTACAGAGTCAGAGCTCATGAACTGCACCATAACTGATAATAGAAACCATTGTTCTTGTTCCATTATTGTATTATTAACTTCTTTATTTTAAGATCAATTCAGTGGCAGAAATAGAAGGCAACTGAAGAATAATATGAGAAAGAAAAACCTACATAGAACAATATCTATATGCTAATATTTGCTTGTTAACCATTTCTTTCACCATTCCCAAAATAGAGTTTTTAAAAATGGCATTCTGCTTCAGTAAGAGTGCTTTGTGTTGTTTTTAAGTATAGTCACTGTAAGTTTCCTAGGTAACCTGTAATATTCAGTGTTCAGGCGCCTTTGATAAGTAAAATGTGTTGAAGGTACATAGCTATAAGAAGCTTGTCTACCTTAGATGATTCCAAAATTTCTCTAATGTGGTTTTATTTGATCTGAAAATATCAATAACCTCAGATTCACTCTACTAAGCTCCCTACCTCTGATCTAGGTGAAAGTATGGTCAGAGGGACAGCCCAGAATATATAAGGATGAGGTGAAGATGGTCTATTCAACTGAAAAGGAAAGAAATGAGAGATTCTCAGTGGCATCACAATGGAGATACTGAGTTTTAATTTAGCATTCATTTTTCTGAATTTTAATGCCTAGTTCTTTTTACAGGAAAGATAATGAAAGTGGGTTGAGTGTTAGCCTATGTTCACAAAGAGCCAGAATGAGCAGTCTATTTGGTCACAAAGCAGCCAACCTGGCTGATTGAATAGATTTTCCATTTCCCAACTTGTTCTATTGGGATAATTTGATAGGTACCAGTCAATGTAATCATAAACATATATGTGAATTTTTATCGATGCCATATTCCATAAAAGTATCATGTACTGATACAGGGTATATTTTCACAATTCATTTTTATACAGCCAGTTGTAGCTTCCAGGGAACACCAGACCAGAGCTAGGTAAAATATGATGTACAAGAAAAATGCTATTATTATTCTTTCTTGTTGAGTTCTCAGATGCTGACATTTTAGTATTGAAAAACACAAATCTGAAATACAAGAATAATCACATTCATGGAGTTTACAAAATTCTTCTAAATAGATACAAAGGTATTTGAAGTAGGAACTTGATTCTGCTCTGGATAGTCTCATAAGCTGTTCTCAGCAAAAGCACCTTGTCAGAGTCTCTTCAGGGGAGTTGGTTATCACGAATAATGTGGCTGAGGGGTCTTTGTTGAGGATCAGAGAACAAGAAATCTTGCTTTCATTGGTTTTCTTTCATCTGCTCAGGTAGTACTGTTATCCACATTGATATCCCATTCAGTATGGCCCCACTGAATTTCTCAGGCCTTTCTCAGTTTATTTACAGTATCTCCAGATTTACGGCCAGTGCGTCAATATGCATCACATTTAGCGTTTTTCTTTCACTCTTTATTCCTGCAATTTCCTCTTCTTATTATCCCTTTTCTGGTCAAAACTGAGTTTGAATTATAAGGCATCTCAAATGCCTATCTTTCTATGTCACAAAAGATTTTTTCTTGTTGTTTTGTGTGTTCTTGTTACATGTGTGGGTGTTTGTCTACTCTATATCCTCACACCATATAGTCTTTATGGTATTTAAATTACAATTGGTGTTTTATAATTGTATCCTACCTTTATACGGAGAGCCATCACTGAAAACAAGGATTGCATTTCAAATACCTTTATAATATTATTTCCTTATATTTTATGGATCAGTAAATATTTGTTGACCTGAATTGCATTTCACTTTTAGAAGTCTAAGATTTGGACTATATTTCTTTTATTATATTAGCCACAAATATTGTTCCCCCAATTTGCTCTGTCTTTAAGTTGTTCTGAATCACTTCATCTAAAGTCTAGTTCTTTGAAGGACTATTTACGATATTCTAAAGGCACAGGCATTTGGTTCCTGTGTCGTTGGTATCTCTTCCACCTTCCAACACCACTGGTGTTTGTATATGTGTCATGTTCTAAAGATAACTGAATACTTACCTGAACTGGCATGATTCCCACAGTATCTCTCATTTGAGGAAGGCCAGGGTCTTATGACAGAAGCCCTGTTTACTATCAGCTCATCATAACGTTTAAACCTAGTCAACATCTTCACTTCAATAAATCTTTGGAAAAACTCAAAAATAAATCCTCTAGTTACCATTTTCCCATTGGCTGATCTCCAGAACATGTAAAGGAAAGGTTTCCTTTTTTTTTAATTTTTATTTAATTTATTTTTTTTAATTTGCATCCAAGTTAGTTAGCATATGGTGCAACAATGATTTCAGGAGTTGATTCCTTAATGCCCCTTACCCATTTAGCCCATCCCCATTCCCATAACCCCTCTAGTAACTCTCTATTTGTTCTCCATATTTAAGAGTCTCTTATGTTTTTGTCTCCCTTCCTGGTTTTATATTATTTTTGCTTCCCTTCCCTATGTTCATCTGCTTTGTATCTTAAAGTCATATATTTGTCTTTCTCTGACTGACTAATTTCACTTAGCATAATACCCTCTAGTTCCATTCACGTAGTTGCACATGGCAAGATTTCATTCGTTTTGATTGCTGAGTAATACTCCATTGTGTATATATACGATATATATACCACCCCCTCTCTATCCATTCATCCATTGATGGACATTTGGGAAGGAGAGGTTTTCTCAATTATCTTTTTCAGGAGCTGCTGGAATATTGAATATAATGTTCCGATTGATTTTAAATCTTTTAAAGAATTTTTGGAAACACATTTGTATCTGTAGATATTTAGGGTATTTTCATGCAATGATATAATATTTACCAATTGTCCATAACTTACAATGTTCTTAACTCATAGAAGGCAATTATTATTTTTTGTTAACTGATTGACTAGGAATATTTTGTGTGTGTCTGTCTGTGTGTTTGTGCATGCACATGCATGTGTGCATCCCATTATGTCAGGCGGCATATGAGAGGTGGGATAAACACCTAAGTTAGGCTAGAGTAGGTATAAACTACTTGAGATCTGATGCAACAGAAAAGAAAAATCTCAGGGGGACTTGATGTTTGAAACAGTTACAGTGTGAGAAGAATTTGGAGTAGGTGGTAACAGAAAAGAAAATTTGGACAATGCAGGTGGAAAGAAAGCATAAACTTAACATGTAAGTTCAAAATAAATATGGAATAGGGAAGTTTAGAGGGTAGTAAATTATTTAGTTTAAGGTTGAAATGAAAGTTAAATGGTGAGATAAAAGTGTAGGAAAATAGGGGAGCCTGCGTGGCTCAGTTGGTTAAGAGTACAACTTCAGTTCAGATCATGGTCTACCTGTTTATGAGTTCAAGTCCTACATCAGGCTCTGTGCTGACAGCTCAGAGTGTGGAGCCTTCTATGGATTCTGTGTCTCCCTCTCTCTCTCTGCCCCTCCCTGTTCATGTTCTGTCTCTCTCTCTCCCAAAAATAAACGTTAAGAAAACTGTGGGAAGATAGGTAGGAAGCAGGTCATAGAAGGTTTTTGATACTGGATGGAGTAGACGGAACTTTTCAACGGTGAGTCACTGAAGAAGTCCGAGCTGTGGTAGTTGATGACCTGGTTTACACTTTAGGAAGATTTAACTGTCAGCAGTATATGTGACAGATTAGAGTGAGTAGGTATTAGAGGCAGGGAGGCTAGTTAGTAAACAATTTTAATAGTCAAAATAAGAAGGAATGAGAGCCTGAACTGGAACTGTGGTGGTGGGACTGTAAAGAAAGAAGGTGTGTGAGTAACACTGAGAAGGTGACCTGGGCACTGGAAAGCAAAATGATGCCTGAAGCTTGGATGGTGTCCCTTTTATCACAAACAAGAAATGTAAATATATCTGTCAGAAATGGAAGGATTAGGTGTAGGAAAATGAAAAGAGCTCACTTATGTGTCTTCAAAGGCATAATGAAGTACAAGGTGGGTTATTTACTTAACTGAGTGAAAAACAAGCTAGGGTAGAGATGGATGAGGTCTATGGGTAGGGGTCTGTGTTACAGTGTAGTGGGTCTAAAACTTGAATGAGCACCAGAATCATCTGGAAGGCATATTAAAATGTAGATTCCTGAACACTGCTCCCAGAGTGTCTGATTGTGTAGGTCTAAGTGTGGCCAACTAAGTTACATTTCTTATGTATTCCAAGGTAAGGTTGATGTTACTAATCAATAACTTTGAAAACCTTATTATTCTGCCCAAACAAATGTACTATAAGGCACATGAGAATCCTCGGAGGGGCCTTAAAAACATACCAAAACCTGGTTTATACCACATCTATTAAATATTCTAGGTGGCTTTTTTCCCCTTGAGTTCTTCAGGTAACCCCAATGGGCAGCCAGACTGAAAATCACTACTCAGATCTTCTGATATTTAAGAAGATAAAAATTTGTATTATATGTAAATGTTTCTAATTGTTACAAATTGTATTGCTCAAATTAAACAAGTTTGGCTACTTGGCACTTCTGAGTTTGTCAATTCATCTACATTGACTAGGTGTGACATCTAGCTTAGGCAGATGATAGGTATATGACATCTCACTGAAATGTAAGGCCAGGACATGAAAACTAGGCTTGCATTGTCACCATAGATGTGGGCATGTATCTATCACCTTATAAATGTGGACTATATCTAGAAATAAAATGAAAACCAGAATGTTTTATATTGTCCAAGTTATAGGGGTACCTCTGGTGCTGACAGCTCAGAGCCTGGAGCCTGCTTTAGATTCTGTGTCTCCCTCTCTGCCCCTCCCCCACTTGTGCTCTGTCTCTGTCTCTCAAAAATAAAAATTTTTAAAAAGGGGGGGCTTCCCCTTTAAAAATATATTTTCCAAGTTATTTTTAAAAGCTCTTTCTTTTCTCTATCTTTGCACATTTTTAATTAATTTGTACTTAATTGTATGTGCAGTCATGGATTATATCACCCAGATTCACCAGCCCAAATGATGCCTCCATTTTCTTTTCACATGTGACAAGTGCTGTGTCATAAGATGAACTCAAAGTTCATGTCTTCTCTTTATCTGCATACATTTCACTTTTTAGGTCCATAATACAGTTTGGCTTCCTGATTGAGAATATTGGCAAGACCTCATTAATATGTCACAAGTTAGACATTATTAGTGGGAGTAATCACAATTTGGTTCTTTTAAATCTTTTTTTTTTTTTTTTGAGTTAGAGAGAGAGAGATGGAGAAAGGTGTGCATGGGTGGCTCAGTCATTAAAGTGTCTGACTCTTAATTTCAGCCCAGGTCATGATATCAAGGTCGTGAGATCGAGCCCCACATTGGTCCCCATACTCTCTTTTTAAATGCTTAAGTATTTATTTTTATTTTTTTATTATTTTTTTGAGAAAGAGAGAGAGACAGAATGAGCAAGGGAGGGTCAGAGAGAGAGGGAGACACAGAATCCAAAGACAGGCTCCAGGCTCTGAGCTGTCAGCACTGAGCCCGACGCAGGGCTCGAACCCACAAATCGTGAGATCATGACCTGAGCCAAAGTCGGATGCTCAACCGACTGAGCCACCCAGGCACCCCAAGTATTTATTTTTAGAGAGAAAGAAAGAGTGCACAAGCACATGAGCAGGGAGAGGGAGAAACCCAAGCAGGCCTTGCAGTCAGCACAGAGCCTGACACGGGGCTTGAACCTGTGAACAGTGAGATCATGGCCTTAGCCAAAATCAAGAGTTGGATGCTTGACTGACAAAGACACTCAGGCACCCCTGAATTTGATCTTTTTAAAATAAGATTGAAAATGAACATTGTGACTATTTACAAAACTGATTAAAGCAAAGCCATTTAGAAAAACATCTTCAAATTTGACTTTACATCTTTTACTTAATAAAAATACTAAAGCTTAATTATATGTTATTCATGAAAGCACTTTAAAAATGATGGTAAAAAAAAAAACAACGACAAAACCTTGATAGTCTTTGAGTTGTATTCTCACAGAGTGCACCACCATGTGTTTTCTTTGATTTCTATATTTGTATTTTCACTAATAGAGAGCATTTACCCACAGTAATGGAGTCAAACTCCTGTGCTCACTGTTAGCTGGATAAGTATTTTTCCCTTCCCTTCTGGGTTCTTTGGCTTGTCAAATAATTAAACTGATGTAGACAGATTAACAGGAGAAAAACAAAAAGAAGTTGAATAATGTATGCTTGCTACATAGATGTGAAAGACCCAGGAAAACAATGTAACTTCCCAAAATGGCAGAAGCCATCACTTTTGTACCATCCTCAGCTAAAGATAAAAGATGCTGGGGGCAGGGTGCCTGGGTGGCTCAGTCAGTTAAGCTTCGGACTTTGGTTAAGCTTCTGATTTGGCTCAGGTCAAGATCTCATGATTCATGAATTCAAGCCCCCTGTTGGGCTCTGTGCTGACAGTTTGGAGCCTGGAGCTTGCTTCAGATTCTGTGTCTCCCTCTCTCTCTGCCCCTCCGGGCTCTCAAAAACAAATAAACATTAAAAAGAAATTTTAAAAAAGATATTGGGGGAGGGCAGTCAGTTATGGGAAGTTACCAGGAAAAGCACAGTAAACAAAGGTAATGTACAGATTTAAGTCATTGTTCTCATCATTGCTAAGGGTTCTTAAAGTCTAGCCTCATTCCCCTTTGCTTTGTTCCAGAGGAAGACACCCTTACAAAGCAAGATTTCCCTTATGCTAGAAATGTCTCTTACAAAAGGGTAACTTCTCAGTTTCCAGAGCTTCATCTGTGTCTGCTGTTTTTGTTTTATTTTTGTTTTTATTTTTTTAAATAACCTACTTAAAATAATCAGTATACCAAAGAAGCATATTTTAGGGTGGCATAAATCACCACCACTTTTTTCCCTAGATTAGACTCCTGTGCTTGGCTTGACTTTGATGACCAGCTGGTGCCAAATGACAAGTGATAATTAAACCAAACTCAAGAAGAGTATGGAAAAAGTTAATTCTTGAGTCTAGAAACATAACAATACAATGAAAACAACAGCAGACATTTACTGTGCCAGGCACTGTTTTATGTGTATTATGTGTATTACACACATTAACTCAGTTTATTCTCCAAACAAACCTATGCAGGATGAGGAAACTGAGGCCAAGGGTGGCAACTTGCTCAGTGTCAGAAAGCTATTAAGTGACAATGTGTGGATGGAGGGAGGGGTCAAGGGCTGGTCATCCCAAAATGAGCCACTTTGGCATGAACGTGATTTCAAATTAAAATCAATCCAAACCCAGCAGATTCAGAAAAAGCTCTTTACCTCCCCTTCAACTGCCTGCTTTTCCAGGAAGAGAGCTATTAACAGAGATACCTCTTTACCTAAGAAACACATCTGCACAACCCTTATTTCCAAACATCTCCTTCTACCTTCCTGCTCATGGTTTTTCTCCCCTTTGTACTCTCAAAGCTGTACCTCTCCCCTTAGCTCATCTAAGCTTCAAGTTGCCTGTCTTTGGAATTCCCATGTCTGTGTGGATTCCCCATACGTATGTTATTAAATTTGATTTTCTCTAGTTAATCTGTCCTGCATCAATCTGATTCTTAGTTCAGCCAGGAGGACCTTGAGAGATAGAGAAAATTCTTCCTCCACAACAGGGACTTGAACTCTAGTCTGTCGGATCCAAAGCAAATATTCTTTTTTTTTTTTCATAATATTTTATTGTCAAATTGTTTTCCATACAACACCCAATGCTCTTCCCCTTAAGTGCCCTCATTGTCCTAGTACATTTTTAATGTATAGAAAGTACATGTTTTCCTTGACATACAAATTAAAAAGTAGAACAAACAATAAAATCATCAAATTATCTTCAAAGAAGTTATCTTGTCACACTCATCATATTCAGTTATTTAAAAAAGTATGACCCAGTGCAGTGAAAGAAACCATTGTGAAATGAAGTGATGAATTAGAAACCAGAGCTTACTTTTAGGTCTGCTTTGCATCATTTGTTGCACACTAAACAAATGCTGCATTTCTCTGGGTCTCCCTTTTCTCACCTCAAAGTGTTGGTTTGGAAGGTTCTTTTAAACTCTAAAATCTGGGGTGCCTAGGTGGCTCAGTGGTTAAGTGTCTGACTGGCTCACGTCCTGATCTCACAGGTTTGTGGGTTCAAGCCCTCCCCCCATCAGCTGTGCTGAAAGCTCAGAGCCTGGAGCCTGCTTCTGATTCTGTATCTCTCTTTCTCTCTGCTCCTCTCCTGCTCTTTCTCTGTCACTCTCTGTCTCTCAAAAATAAATAAATGTTAAAAAAAATTTAAAAAGAAAACTCCAAAATTTTATGATTTAAATTTGTTTCTAAGATAAAATGAAAAAAAAAAGGACATGAGCATTATCTGGAAATTGTTTTCTACCTTGACTGCTATTGTTTGAAAATACTGTCGATAATTTTCTTGAATATGAAAGTTTTCACAAATTTCTGATTTTCTGGCATTTAAAAATTTTTTTAATGTCTATTTGTATTTGAGAGAGAGAGCGAGAGAGAAGGAAAGAGAGACCGAGAGCCAGTGGAGCCAGGGGAGAGGCAGAGAGAGGAGACACAGAATCTAAAGCAGGCTCCAAGCTCTGAGCTGTCAGCACAGAGCCCAATGTAGGGCTCATACCCACAAACCATGAGATCATGACCTGAGCTAAAGTTGGACACTTAACCAACTGAGCCAGCCAGATGCCCCTTGATATTCTGGTATCTTAAAGATTGTTTATTATATGGTGTGAAGACAGTTGTATTTTAATGGACAGCAAGTTTTTAAAAATATATCTTAATTATATAATACATACTGTGTTTCACAGAACAATGGGTAAATTCATCTACTTTCCATCTAAGAAAACTCCTGTTTTGCATTTCAGACTAAAACCTGGGAAAACAATTCCCCTCTTATTATTAAAGACAATGGACAGTTAAAAACGGAGAGACAGGGTTGACAAGGAATACCCTTCATTACCTGGCTGTATAGGTAACACATTGCTTGATGTGACACTATCCAATTGATAAGATATTCAGGTTAACAGTAATTTGGGAATAGTTCCTTGTGCCGGGAAAGAAAAGAAATAGTCACATGGAGAAATATGAATGGAAACAGATAAATTACATGTTTTATGTAGGAAAAAAATTAAGGCTATTCTGTCACAGAATGTGACAATACACTACACTGTTTTTGTAACAATGGTCTGGAAATTGGTTTCAGGGAGGAAAGTAAATATTCCTAGATTTATTATGAAATCTGAGCTCCTTGTGGACTCTATTCCTAGGGTCTAACATAGTGCCTTGGACATAGTAGTAAGCCAAATGTTTGAGCAGTGAATGAATTATGACTACAATTAGCATTTAATATTGATAATAAGAAAGTGGGATGCATACAGAGGAGGAGAGCAGGGTGAGAAGGAATTTTAAAATTAAGTCTTATGAGGAGAGGTTTAAAAATCTGCAAGTGTTAGATGAAGTTTTCAAGGAAACTAGAATGCTGTTTTTGTGCAGCCAAAAAATTATAATGTACCAAAGAGCTGGATTTGTTTCATATGACTTTAAGGGATAGAACTAGAAAAAAAAAATTGGCAGAATTTTTCTATACAGGAAAAAATTTTGGAGGAAAGAAGAGAACGAATCTAGGTTGTCCAAAGACAGCCCTGGGCTCTTCAGGGAGGCCCTGAGAGCCTCATAGATGGAGGCCGGCCGGCTAAGATAGTGGATAGAAATCACCAAGAGTGCTGTGGAGGACATTCTAGTATTAACTAGCCTTAAAGTTTTGGTTTTAGGGGGTCTTTTTTAAATGGTCCCACATGACTAGGAGTCAAGCACTTAAGTTTCAGGCCCAATGCTATGAATAACGAATAGTGGTGGGGAACGATAATTCCTCTCCCCTCAAATGTCCTTCAAAATGGACTAAGAGTATAAAATTGATATGAGATAGAATAACAAGAGAAAATTAAATTTAATAGCATACATATGGGGAATCCACACAGACATGGAAATTCCAAAGACAGGTGAAATGAGGTGTATGTGTCATTCTGAACTAAGGAGAGGGGAGTAGGGATGTGGGATTCCAGAGAGAAGGAATGCACTTCAGGGGGGTCATAAGAACAGATGTTCAGTAATTATATATTTGTCCTACCATATAGATGGGTCGCTCAGGTAAAATTTATCTCTTCATCCCTGGGAAGACCCTCAATTTAGATTCTTCAGTTAAATGAGGCACAAAAGTTTCTCTTGAGTCTGCAGAGTCTCAAGTGCCTTCAACTCAAAATAATCTACATGCCAAAGTGGCACATTTTAGTGAGGGGCCATCCTGAACTCTTCAATAGTAAGTGAAATCTTAACTGAAGAAACAACGATTTCGATGAAGCAGTGCCATGAGAAATCCGTCAGTTATAATAATACTAAGGATTAGCACCTTGCAGTAGTGAGGCGCGGGTGGGAACAGCTCCTTAAATTACTGGATGATGCGTATTAAGCATTCTTCTCCCTTCCTTTCATCACTGGCTCAGGAAGACAGACTCTGGAATGGAGATTAGTGTGTAGCAGTTTTACTAGAGCGTGAAAGTGGTATCAACACCTATCAAAGGGAAGCCAAGAAATCTGGATAGAGCAGAGGAAGCGGTTAGATTACAATAAGGTTATGATGGTAGGCCTCAGTTTTGAAGCTCGAATAACAACTCTGAAGCCTTCTGAGTTGGAATGAGGAGAATGGGCCTGTGTACCTCTGTGTTACTCAGTCACTGGTCACTGAAGAGACTGTGACCATGGGGGAGGCAGCTGTCTTCAGCTGACCTTTGCGGAACTGAAAGCATTGATATTTCTGCCTGCAGTGCTCCAAGTGGCTCAGGAGTAGTCCTCCATCCTGAAGATGGGTTTGGCCTGCCCAAATAACTGTTTTTCTATAACTACATTCAGAGTGGCAAATATACTTTATTCAATGAATGTTTCTAAAATCAGTCTTTTCCAACCGTTCATGTGGTCACAGCTGTCAGTGCTGTTTGACTTTGTCCTCATGTTCATTTAAGACAACCATTGCCACGTGATTCAGCGTCAAGCTGGATAATCTAATGGTGTTTATGATTTAACATTGTTAAGAAAGTTTAATAAGTCAATTACCAACTCCCTATCTCTATGTTCGTTTACACTCTGATATAAGTTGCTTAATCATCACAATGAAAACTACGTGGAATATAGGGAAATGTGACCAAACTAGAAGCCAGTCTGCAGTTAGAGTTCTACTATTATTGCAGACATGTGTTGTGTATGATAATGTTGGCTTTGGGCAGTCTTTTCCCTTGTTCCAGACCTTCCTTTAGCAAAACTAGATGACAGTGCCATCACTTCCCTCCAAAATAGCATTTGCAAAAAAAAAAAAAAAAATTAGTTTGCTTAATCACATATTCACTATTGCCTTTAATTATCATTTTTAGATTTGTTTCTGGGTTCTCCCACTTTTTTGAAGTTTATTTATTAACTTTTGAGAGAAAGAGAGTGGTGGAGGGACAGAGAGAGAGGGAGAGAGAGAATCCCAAGCAGGCTCTGCACTGTCAGCACAGAGCCCAACATGCATTGGAACACACAAACTGTGAGATCATGACCTGAGCCAAGACCAAGAGTCAGATGCTCAACTGACTGAGCCACCCAGGTGCCCTGCTCTCGCTTATTACACATAAAATATTGAGTAAATATTTTGCCTTTTCTGACTTCTAATTTCCTCAACAGCAAATTGAATGTAACATTGATTTCACATGATTTTTATGAGGTATAAACAAAAGTGAATTTGTAAATACCTGTGAGGCACGATGCATAATTGTGTAGAGGCTTGATAACTGTTCCAGGCCCTGTCTCCATTGAGGAGAGCGCCTCCTGTGAATTGAGAAATGGCCTAATTAAGAGTTTGACAGTTCAGTAATAGGCATCATAATGTTTGTAAATTACATTGACACACAGAGAGGGAGGTGACTGTTTAAGGATATGCCACTCCCTCTCCTAAGCATGGGTTTATCTTGCCCTGGTATCACCTGAAGTTCCCCAACCTTGGGCTCAGTTCTCTGAGACTAGGTTGAGCTTGCTCACAGTCACAAGGCCATAGCCACCATAATGAGCAGTGGAACTAGAAGCACCATTGGAATAAATGGACCACGGACATCCAGTCCACCCAGAGGCACTACAGTCCCATTAAAGAGGGATGGCTTAGTTGCATCATAAAATCTCTAGGTAGTCTATCTGTCTATTGGGCCACAGAGAGACAGTGCTTGTCGTATTTGATAAATCAATTCTTTGGAACATAAAATTCTATATTAATAGATACTAGGTGAAGCAGTTAAAATGTAGTAAAACAAAGAGCTTGACTAGACCTATGAGCTGGCCTTGCCCCTGCCAAGCTGAGTGACCTTAGGTCTGGACTAAGAAAAGTTACTGGACTTATTGTAAACTGTCTCATCATCATGGTTATAACACAGTAATATTTACCTTAAAAATCACTTTGCAAATGAAATGAAATAAATAATTATACATGAAGAAATAACATGAGATTACAGTGGTAAAATTCAGGTAATAATTCTTGTTGGTGGATATTCTTATTGGATGTGGAGTTCTACCCATTTAGAAGGTATTCCCTATTCCAAGGGTGATTCCTCTACTGATTTATGCAGAGCTCCCCACTGACTACAAATGCAGTTTCTAAAAAAAGAGAGTGGGAGGCGCACTCTTTCAGCTCTGGTGCTGGCTCCCTGGGGAAGTTGTGCTTTGAAGGAAGAAGAGTGAGTGACAGCCTTTTCCTGCTAAAAGGGTAGCAGTATTCTGTGTGGAACCCTCTTCGACAGAACTTTCGACGTGGATTAAGGATTGGCACATCCCATCCTGACAAGTTGTGCTGGAGGAAGAATATGGGACAAAGACCATCGGTATCACAGCACTTCCAGGCCTGGCACAGAGCACACAGCTCTGACAAGAGCAGTTGTCACAGCAGACAGGCCATTTGTTTCTATGTTTCTCTTTATACTACACATCATTGATGCTAACCGTTTTATCCCCACCAAAGCTCAAAGACTGGCTTTTGAAATCATTAATAGAAATTGCCAAGTTATCGGGGTTTTTTTTTTCTTCTTTTTTTCTTAAAGCCCCCATTTCTGTAAGTTTTTGTATTGAAGAAAATATGAAAGGAGAGATTATTAGGCTCCAGGATGTCACAAGAGGAGGGACATTATTTATGACTTTTAAATGACAAATCTTGAAACTGCTCTGAGTACAGGCAGGATAAAAGGTTGGTATTAAATATGACCTTTGATTTGAATGGTCTCAAGCAGAAATCTTCGTTTTGTCTGTGCAAATTGTACTGTAAATTATTGACCCAGCTCACTGCATTTTTTAAGGAGTGAGGGAGAAGGGGCGGGCAGACAGAAGCAAAAACTATTTTTTTTTCCTTTGGTCACCTACAGTCTTCAAAATAACAAGTTATTTGAACTTAACCATTATTCTCCCCACACCATTTTTATATAACACATTTAAAAACAATTTTCCTAAAAGCAACCGGCAGAGCTAAATTGGACCTTGTTATTTTATGGCAAATCCCTTCCCTCCTGCAGTCCTCAGTTTTCACATCTATAAAATGACAGTGTTAGTCTACAGGGCCAGTAGATTTGTTTCTAACTCTCCATCTTATGACTGTATAACCTTCCTGTTTTTATCATCTGTGAGCGGATAACTGTTAATCATGACAAAAAACCCCGGCAACTTACAGCCAAACAGGTGATACAAAAATCATCAACTTATCTAAGATCTCAGTATTTAACGGTAGGCCCTGCTGTGCACATCTACATAAATGACAGTGTTGCAAGATGAAGAAGATGCATTTACAAAATAAGTTAGGCAAAACAGAAGCTAAATTGCAAATACATGTTTCTCAAGTTGCACAATGGGCTATTTGGGGGAACATCGTAGGCTGTTTAATGTTCCTGTGTATAACGTGGGAGACTTCACTTTGTAGCAAGAGTCTAAACTTTTGTGTTTTCCTATTTCTTTTAAAATATGCAGTTATGTAGGGTTTATTATGTTCTGTGGAAGGAGAAAAAGATTTTGAGTTGTGCCTTTTTTTAAGCATTTAGAAATTACCATGCAGCAGATCTCATACTTTGTTTAGCATTTCTTTTTGAAATAGACTTTGTGGCATCACTAAGTCAGCTGGCATTGATTTTGCATGTCCAGAATTGATCTTGTGCCCAAAATACACTCAATTCACTGTCTTCTCCTTTCCAGTTAATGGTAACTCTGCCATTCTAGTTGGTAAACAAAAACAAAAACAAAAACAAAACACAATAAGAGTCTTAAAATAATCTTTAGCACCCCTCTTTTCTCATAAGCTCATATATAATCTATTGGGAAATCCTCATAGCTCTATTTGTTCATACATAAGCATAATCTGATGACTTCTCACTTTGTCCACAGTTTCCACTGTGATCCAAACTGTCTATACTTCTCCTCTGGAGTTGACTCACCTGCTAACTGATCTTCTAGCTTCTACCACTGCCTGCATGGAGCCTAGTCCAAATAGCTTCCAGAGTATCTTTTCACAATATATAGACATCATGGCATACCTCTGCTTTAAATCCTACATCTCTGCTTCTCACGAAAAGGCAAACATTTTTCAAAGGCCTTATAAGGATATGACCCCTCACTATATTTTTAACTTTATCTCTTCATTATATTCCTTTCTGCTTATTTCTTTCCAGCCTCCTAGGTCTCATCTCTGGGCGATCTTGATAACTGTGAATCTTCTAAAACTGTAGCACTGCCCCCAACATATCCCATTCTTACCCCCAATTTTATTTTTAATAGCTCTTACTTACTCTAATGTAATATTTATTACATTTATTGTCTCCCTCCCAGTCTTTGCCAGAATGGAAACTCCATGAGGACATATTTTTATCTCTCTTCATTGCTGTATTCCAATATGTAGAACAGCTCCTGCCTCAGAAATACTGACTAGTAATTTTTTAGTTATTTCTGTAATAGCTACCAAAGTCAAGCAGAAATTCTGCAGCTGTGATTCATGTTCGATTTATAAAGTCCTAGGTGCTATGCAACTTTCCATTCTTCCATCTGTTTTTTGTGACTATACTATTGACTTTTCCAGGGTATTAACATGAGAATATACAAGGTCATCCCCTCCTTAGAGCCCTCTCCAAAGCCTCTTGTATTACCAGGTCTTTCTATTCTGATATGTGGGGATATGAACTACTCCCGGCCTGGGGTGAGCACCAAGAATTATTTCTAGTGGTTCTTTTCCTAGTATTGGGTAGTTTCCTTTCATACATATATAGGTCAGTACCCATCCTAATGGCATATGGAGCTATACAGAAATATGGAATCTTCCTCTTTCTCTCTGGTACTCTTCCCTAAAGTTACAGCCACCTTGGCTCCACCTATGTCTGTTTCCTCAACTCAGTGAGTTTGGGGGCTACCTGGGTTTTTCCTTTTCATGTTGCTGCCTAGAAACTTCTTCCTGGAGTAATGGTAATGCTCAACATATTTGTTTCCCTTCTCTCAAAGATGACAGTGGTTCACTGCTTATTTTTCAGTGTCTGAAAACCATTGTCTGATTTTTGGAGTTTCAGGTGGGAAGGTAAATTTAATCACTATTACTGCAACATGGCCAAAACAGAAGCCCAGTGGAAAATTACTGAAACAATTTTCTTGAAGTTGTTTTCTTTAAACAAAGGGACATGTAAGTGAATCAAGTAATAAATGGAATATAATAATATGACTGATTTTTACATGTATAGAACCTGCAAGTTATCAGTAGGAAAGTAATAAATTTTAAGTCAAAGGGTTTGATCTCCAACTCCATCAATTGCAATCTTTTGACTTTGGGCAGGTCACTTTGAATTTTAATTTCAATTTCATCATCTGTTTACATGGGGAATAGAAGTCCTGCTAATTTGTCACAAGTTAACATCAAGGATTAAATATGGTCATGTATAGAAAATTTCCTATCTCTAGAATCCTGCACTCTTATTCTCATTACCGTTATCTGTCAAACTATAATATTCAGTATGATGGAACATTTCTCCTTAATTTATTTAATGCATGCTTATCCTGCTAACTTATGTAGACAAGAATGCATTCTATTGTAATACAATGTGTGTCAGTTGGGATTAATTTCCACCTTCATATACCAGCAAAAATTCATAATACCTGTCATTTAAACAAGACTGAAACTTATTTCTATAACATATAAGAGGTCTGAAGGCATACGATTATAGTTGGCATAGGATTTTCAGAGGACATTGTGAATCCAAGCATTGATCGACTCTTATTTTAAGATGACTACTGGAATTCTCGCCATTGCATCTACATTTCCATAATGGCAGCTGGAAGAAACAAGGGCTAACAAAATGTTTTCCTACAAGACAAATCAGCTGATTTTAATCCCAAACATACTTCTACTTACATTCTATTAGCTTGAATTTAGATAGATGACCACATATGGCTAGAAGGAAGGCTAATAAAGGATGCTTTTTATTTTTTTCTATAAAGTACTTGTTTAACAATATTTATCTTGTAATCAGAGAAGAAAATAAGAATGAATGTTGATAGAAAACTTTTAGTTTCTGCCAAATAAATTTTATTCACCAAAAAGGAATTCTCTGAAATGGTTTTAATATAAGATACTTTACAAAGCTTAGTGTGTACTGATACTTGATGTATGTGCAATGAGATACTCATAGACAAATAGCTGTTAGGGATAGTTCAAAGAATATGCTGAAGGCATTCCTCAGGGAGGTTTCCCAACAATGTTTTGAGCTGTTGTTGAAATCTGTGGGATGCATCCTATGGAGCAGTAGAAAACACATTGTCCTCATCTTAGGAAATAACTGTTGCTGTAAATCATATCTAAAACATTTCGTAAATCAAATTGGTTTTTTCACTGATGCACAATAACTTCAAAAATGTTTTATTTTCATTCCAAGATGATTTTTAATAAGTATCTTGAGACTTTATCTTTCAGGTTTTCTTGACTTTTTCCACTGTACTGCTAAGTGACACTGAAATGCACGAAGAAATTTTCTATTTAAAGGAACTCTGAAATATTGAAATGAATCCTTTCATTAAGGAAGAAAATGTGTTACCAGTGGAAATAATGACCCTGTAATTGATCTGTACTTACGTGGGATTATCCTTTGCTTAGCTTTGTGAGTGTGGTTTTCACTGGATGTCCCATAGGCACCTCAACTTCAGTGTTTCTAAAATGGTGGCAGGGAGCTCAGTCAGAAGGCTATTGCTGTAAGTCTCAACACCAGTTTCTCTCCACTTCAACTCATCAGCCACTGTGATGCCAGAGAAATATTTCCTAAAAAACAAATGTACTCATTTCACTGGCTGCTAAAAACCTCCGCTGGATCCCATTGCCTGCTGGATAAGTGCCAAGCCCTTTAGCAGAGCATTGATGGTCCTTGACATTTTGGCCCCAACTGCTTTTCCAGCAACATCTCCTGCCATTCCCCTCCATAGGCCATATGCTCTAGCCACACTTCACTTCTTCCCGCTCTCCAAATATACCAAACATTTCATTCTTCTCTGCATTTGCCTTTGGCTGTGCCTGAGTTGTTCTGCATCCAACACCTTTTCTACCTGAAGAATTTCTCTTTCTGCAAGCCTCAGCTCAACTGTCTCCATTCCAGCTCCCGAAAGAAAGTCAATCATCTGTCTCTTTATTTCCATAGCAATCTGCTCCTACTTACATTTTATTGTAATTATCATTCTATGTCTGTCTCCACAATTAGACTGTAAATCTAAGGGCTATGACATAATAAATTTTTCTCTATTGGGGGTAGGTAACATTTAGATGTTTACTAAATCCCAGATACTATACACTCTATAAATAATGTATCATTAAGTCTAATATAATTATAAATTAAAATTATAAAGTATTATTTCTACTTAACTGATGAATAAATAGTTGTTCAGAGATATTAAGGCACATACTCCTGGCCAATGAAGACTACAGCCTCGATTTAAATCTATGTCTGATGCAAAAGCCTAAATATGTTTTTCCCTTTATATAACATGCTCCATCCTTAGAACTTGGCACCATGATTGATTTGTACTAAATTAAAAATGTATGAAATTGGGTTTAGGCTGTCTCCAAAAATTCATGTTCAACCTCAGAGTAATGTTCCCCCCACTGAGGTTAATTAAAGGATGTTCCAGGGACAGTTTCCAGAAGGGCTTTCCAGGAGTGTTAAGAGCCAGGGCAGAGCTTTAGAGAGAGATGCAGGTACCCTTTAACTTAGACCTGAAACTATTACTTCATTTTCCCCACCAAGTGTTTGTTTCAGCAGAAGGAAGGCAGATTTTTCCAAAAGAAAATTAAAACTTACACATGGGCTTCCCATCATCTACTCTGTCTCATTAAAAACTTTATTTTTCCTTTTTGGTAAAGTGTACAGTGCAATATTAGTGATATGTGATAAAGATTGGTAGTATGGTTGGAAACATTCATTTATTAATGTGGATCAAGATGGAGTGCCATTAAAAATGGACTAAAAGACATTTAAAAAAAGAAGCACATCCATGCTTCTTATATAATTAAGTAATCATAACTTGATGGAGGCAAGCATGAAACCTATTTATGTTTTGTTTTGCTTTGATCTTCCTGTCACTACTTTTAACTTTGTCAAATCCTCCTTCTCTGCTTCTTAATGCCATGTGGGGCAGATTCTATGATTCTCCAACCACTTGGTTCACATTAGAATAAAACTCTAAGCTCATGACTGATTTTGGTTTATGGCTCTTCTCCTTTGGAAACCGAAACTAAGATCCTTAACTTTATCGAGTGGTGGGAAAGTGGGTTCCTCCTGGTAACTTCCATTACCTAATCTGGGCCTAGGGCTTCCAGTGGTTTAGGAAAGGGGAAAAGGAGAGGGAAGGCCGAGATCTCCTTTGACCAGACAAATATAGTGGAGTGGTATCCATAACTTTGCTCTGGCTTAGCCTGGTTCTTTCTGCCGAAAGGACTACATCTGGTGCGTGGTCTCCATATAAATACGATCATGGTTTTCTTGGAGTAATGTTCAATTTCCTGGGATCCTCTGCTGCTGAGAACCCTCTCAGAGAGATAAGTATTTCTCCAATTGCCCCATCAATGGTAGACAATACTAACAACTTTCTGACAAAGGATCCCGTTCTTTACTCGTAGCCAACTGGACCTTCAACATGTAAAGCTGGGGGGATTCCAGGGTCTCTGGAGTGATATTACTCCCATCTTCTCTCACTGATTGCATAGCACACTGCTGGGAGGCCTTCTCAATGATCTATTCTAGCAGATAGCCATTTTCTATATTCTCTTAGGGCCAAACTCCAGGTGACACAAATCACATTCTACCAAGGTCTCTTGAATCACTCCCTGCATTAGGACTATTAGGACAGAGATGCATATTAGCTCAGTTTAGCAGGCATCTAGTCAGGGAATAAGATGGCAGTGTCTCCCTGGCAGCACCTCAGGTTGTAGGAGTGATACTCTTCTTGGACCCTTCCTCATTTGGCTGTGAGATAGATATTCTTCTCCTAATCCACAAGGAGGGAAGGGAATGGGTTGTCCTCATGAACCCTGCATTCCTCAAAGGCCTAGCTCAAAGAACACCTTCTCTTATCACTAATCCTTTTCTTAAATTAAATGGGAGGGAAGGGTGAGGTGATGATTGGTGGCAGTAACTGGTGGTAATTTTTCCATTTCTTAGTAAAGCACAGCAAATGGTGTATGGCTTTAATTCTAGGAAACTTCTGTAGAATGTGGAGTTCTCAATGCTGAATATTTTAATCCTGGATTTAGCTACAATTCTGTGATCACACAAAAATTCATTCAACAACCTGTTACATTTAGGTTTTCTAAATTAGACTAATTATTTTACTAATGAATATTATAAATGGTCATAAAATATAATAAAAGATGCTCCTGCCATTATCCATTCTTAGGCCACATCTGTGTTATGGACAAGGAGTAGCCCTGGCTTAGAATAGAAGGCTGATAGTAATTATCTGTAATCAAGAGAAATGCAAGGGGTAATGAAGCAGTTGTATGGACTTCTGAGGAATAATGGACATTCTTCATACAAATCTGAAGAAAGGTGAACACCTGATATTATGGGGCTTAGGTAAAAGGTAAAAGCCTGACTTTACAGGTTATTAAAAGGAAGTATATGCATCTGACTAGGGTACAGTGCCTCCTAATTCTTGTTTCAGGAAAGTATAACTAATTTCTACTGCTCTAAAACTGAACTGCTCAATATGATGGACACTAGACACATATGGCTATTTAAATTTAAATATCAATTAAATAATATGAAATAAAATTAAAAATTTCATTCCTTAGTCACAACAACCACATTTCAAGTGCATGAGTGGCTTGTAGCTACTCTATTGGAGAGTGCAAGAATAGACCATTTCCATCTTTACAGAGAGTTCTGTTAAGAATTCTGCATGTTGAAATTCTTACTTGCTTGTGACAAGGAAAAGGAATTTTTTTCCATCTTTGTGTTCAGATATATTAATGTGGGGCCAAAAGATGAGCAGGAGTGGACATGGACCAAATAGAGACTTTGAAAAGAGAACTTGAAATTTTCATCCAATTCCTCTTTTGAATGGTCTGTACCTGACACCTCAACTAATTGAAAAATTATTTTTGATCAGAGAATGATAAACTATCAGTTTGTCAGATATCCTTTATTTACTACATTGTAAATTGTTTAAAATCGTTGACTGACATGACCAATTATTTTCAGTTACACAGAGTCCTGGCCTTTATTTACTAGAAGTGCAATCAGTAGTTCAAGTAGCACTCAGGAACTCCGAAGATTGAAACTATACTTAAGAACATAAGCTGACTCATTTATTAGACATGCTTAAGCTATTTCAAATGCAACATGTCTAGATGTCCTTGGATGTATAGATATGTGATATTTACAGAAACGTTCAACTTGGTTTTCCACATCTTAATTTTGTCCACACTTTTTAATGACACTGTGTGCAAATTAATGAAAATGAAGCTGTGCCTCATTAGTCCATTTCACATCATTCTACTTTTCACTAGAGAAGATCTTGTTTAGAGAGATAATTAAGCTAGGGCAAGATGAAAAACAGGTTATAGGATAAATGAATATAAAGTCACAATTTATTAGGAAAGAAAAGTCCCAATCAGTTCTACTTGTCACCTAGACTATTGAAAATAATTAATTAATTAAATTTAATTAAATTTAATTTAATTTATTTTGAGAGAGAGAGAACACACACAAGTGGGGGAGGGGCAGCACAGGGAGAGAGAGAGCATCTTAAGAAGGCTCCACACCCAGTGATCTCCCAACTGTGAGGTCATGACCTAGGTTGAAATCAAGAGCCAGATTCTTAACTGACTGGGCCATTTCTGGTGTCCCAAGCGTTATTTTTACCTAGTGCTCATGCCCCACCCCACCACCACACTAATATGCATAGGTGACCTTTTCTAAACTGTTGTTTTAAAAGATCCAAACTGCTGTCTTGATTAGGTATCTTTCTCTCTAATAAATGGACTGGGCTGTTTTTTTTTTTAATAAAACTGTAGTATTTTATCATTGTATTGTCACAATCATGCACTGTTTAGAAGGTTGTTATTTCCATTCTCCTTCATCGATGGAAGAAACACTAGAAGTATAGAAGGAAAAGATAAAATAATATGAATTCTGAACCTTGTTGTTATAGTCTTTGCTTATCAGCTCCACATGGATAGCTGCTACCATGTGACAGCACTTATGAACTCACAAAGGCGGAGTGATGGGATGTAGTTCCCATAACTCCACCCAAACGTGGTTTTCTGCTATTCTATAGATATATGAGACAAAATAAAATTATTATTTTTTCTTCAAATTGAAGAAACAAATTATCAACAACAAAAATGAAATTGCATCCTCCATGTTAACATTTTTCTTATGGTTGTATGAAAACAGCAAGATATTGAGTGCTTCAATAAAGATAACATCTTTAGGGGCCCCTGGGTGGCTTCAGTTGGTAAAGTGTCTGACTTCAGCTCAGGTTATGAGCCATTGGTGAGTTGGAGCACCACAACGGGCTCTGTGCTGACAACTCAGAGCCTGAAGCCTACTTCCAATTCTGTGTGTGTCTCCCTCTCTGTCCCTCTTCCACCTACCTTCTCTCAAAAATAAATAAACATTAAAAAAAATAAAGATAACATCTTTGCCCTCATTAATTAGTGAGAATAAATGCATAGTAAATCTATGTCTAAGACCAAACACAGAAATTTTTGTCTCAACTTTAAAGAATTTATTTTTTAAAGTACTTCAGGTTCACAGAAAAATTGAGAGGAGGGTACAGAGTTTTTCCACATACCCCTGCTACCACACAAGCATACCCTTTCCAACTAGTAATAAATATCTCCTCCTCCACCACCAGAGTGGTACATTTAGTACAACTGATGAACGTACTATGACGCATCATAATCACCCAAAGTATGAAGTTTACATTTCATTTCACTGTTGGTATTATACATTCTGTGAGTTAGGACAAATTATAATGACATATATCATTGATCATTATACTATCATGCAGAATATTTACGTTGTCCTAAAAATCCTCTGTGCTCTCACTATTCATTTCTCCCCACTCCCAAACCCTGGAAACCACTGGTCTTTCTACTCTCATACTTTTGCCTTTTCCAGAGTGTCATATACTTGGAACGATATAGTATGTAGCCTTTTCAGACTGGTTTCTTTCACTTGATATTATACATTTAAGGTTTCTCTACATCTTCTCATGGCTTGATTGCTCATTTATTTTTAGTCCTAAATAATATTCCATTGTCTGGATATACCACAGTTTATTTATTCATTCACCTACTGAAGATGTCTTGATTGCTCCTAATTTTGGCAATTATGAATAAAACTGGCATAAACATCCAAGTGCAGGTTTTTGTGTGGACATAACTTTCCAACTTCTTTGGAAAAATACTAAGGAGAATGGCTGCTGGATTGTATGGTAAGAGTGTGCACTGTTTGGTTAGAAACCACCCAGTGTCCTCCAATATATGAAAATTCCTGTCACTCCACATCTTTGCCAGCGTTTGGTATTGTCAGTGCTCCCAGTTTTGGCCATCTTAATAGGTGTGGCATCTTATGGTGGCATTTCCCTGATGCACATATGATGTGGAGCATCTTTTATATGCTTACTTGCCATCTATGTATCTTATTTAATGAGTTATCTGTTAAGATCTTTGGCCCATTTTAAATTGGCTGTTGAGTTTTAAGAATTCTTTGTGTATTTTGGATAATAGTACTTTATAAGATAGATCTTTTGCACAATATCTTTTTTCCCCAATCTGTGGCTTGCCTTCCTGTTCTCTTGACATTGTTTTGCACAGATCAGAAGTTTTTAATTTTAATGATGTCTAGCATATCCATAATATCTTTCATGTACCATGCCTTTATTGTTGTATCTAACAAGTCATTGTCAAAAGTAAGGTCATCTAGATTTTCTCCTATATTATCTTCTAGAGGTTTATAATGTTGCATTTTACATTTGGATCTGTGATACATTTTGAGTTATTTAGGGAAGGACATAAGGTCTGTGTCTAGACTCAATTTTTTCCATATGGTTGACCAGTTGTTCCAGCACCATTTGTTGAAAAGACTATCTTTGCTCCCCTATATGACCTTTGTTCCTTTGTCAAAGATCAGTTGGCTCTTGTTTTGTTTCACTGATCTAGTTATCTATTCTTTACCAATACCACACTGCCTTATTATTGTAGCTTTTTAGTAAGCCTTGAAGCTAAGGAGTGTCAGCCCATGAGCTTTGTTTTTAATATTGTGTTGGGTGATCTCGGTCTTTGGCCTCACCATGTAAACTTTAGAATAAGATTATCAATATCCACCAAATACCTTTCTGGAGTTTTGATAGGAATTGCATTGAGTCTGTAGATTAATTTGAGGAGTGCTAACATCTTGACAATATTAAGTTTTCTCTCTTTATTGACATGGGATATCTCTCCATTTAGTTAGTCTGTCTTTGATTTTGCCCATCAATTTTATAGTTTTCCTCACATAGATCTTGTACATATTTTGTTAGTATTTCATTGGGGGAACATAATGTAAATAGTATTTTTTTTAAATTTTCCCTCAAAAGACATTTAATCCAAACTAATAATAATTTTACTAATTTTCTTTTTTTAATTTTACCAATTTTCATATCCACATTTTTCATATTCATATATCCACTTATATTTGAATAGGTCTGTAATTTGCTATTCATAAGTGTAGTTTTACTATGATGACTAACTTTATAAAGTGATGTGTAGATTTTAAGTCATTCCTATGGGTAGCCACTGTTGGCTTATTTTTTCTTTTTGTCTTATAACCTCTACTCATTTCCTGTTACTTAAATAAATGTTTCTCCCTACTCTCTCCAGTGAAGTGATGTCATTCATTTTAATACACTTATATTACTTTTAGAATTGTTTTTATTAAGTTTATATCTCCTTTGCTTCTTTATCACACCCCACACTCCATCTGTGGTAACTACCAATCTGTTCTGTGTATCTGTGAGCTTGTTTTTTTAATATGTTTTTGGGTTTTGTTTTTGTTGGGTTTTTTTTTTTATTTCATATATAAAAGAGATCATATAGCATTTATCTTTCTCTGACTTGTTTCAATTAGTATAATGCCCTGAAGATCTATCCGTGTTGTTACCAATGGCAAGATTTCATTTTTTATGGATGAAATAATACCCATTATATATATGCCACAATTTCTTTGTCCATTCATCCATCAGTGCACACTTAAGTTGTTTTACTAGTTTGGCTATTATAAATACTGCTGCAATGAACATGGGGTCCATATATCTCCTCGTGTTAGTCTTTTCATTTTTTTCATGTAAATTACAAGTGGATTTACTGGATCATAGAGTAGTTCTATTTTTTATTTTTTGAGGAGGCTTTATAATATTTTCCATAGTGGATGGAACCATTTAGATTTCTATCAACAGTATGCAATGGCTCCCTTTTCTCTCCATCCTTGCAAACACTTGTCATTTCTTGTCTTTTTTTTAAGTTTATTTATTTATTTTGAGAGAGAGAGAGCAGGGGAGAGACAGAGAAAGAGAGAGAGAGAGAACCCCAAGTAGGCTTCAAACTGTCAGCATGGAGCCTGACACAGGGCTCAAATTCATGAACCATGAGATCATGACCTGAGCTGAAACCAAGAGTCAGGTGCTTAACCAACTGAGCCACCAGGTGCCCCTGTTGTCTTTTTAATAATAGACTTTCTAACAGGTGTGAGATATTATCTCATTGCTGTTTTGATTAGCTTTTGCCTGATGATTAATGATGTCGAGCATTTTTTTATGTACTTGTTGGCCCTCCACGTCTTTTTTTTTTTTTTTGGAAAAATGTGTATTCAGATATTCTGCCTATTTTTTTAAATTAGATTGTTCTTTTGCTATTTAGTTACATGAGTTCTCTGTGTAGTTTGATATTAGCCTCTATAAGATATGTGATTTGCAAATATTTTTCTCATTCATTAGGTTCTCCTTCATTAGGCTTCCTTTGCAGAAGCTGTTTGGTATGATGTAGTGTCACTTATTTATTTGGCTTTCCTTGCCTTTATTTTTGATACCAGAGTCCAAACAAATCATTACCAAGACCTGTGTCAATGAACATTCCATCTATGTATTCTTCTAGGGTTTTATGGTTTCAAGTCTTACATTCAAATCTTGAATCCATTTTAAGTTAATTTTGTGTTTGGTATAAGGTAGTGGTCAAGTTATATTCTTTTGCATGTAGCTATCTAGTTTTCCCAACACTATGGTTGAAGAAACTGTCTCTTTTTTCCAATGTATATTCTTGGGTCCATTGTTGTAAATTAATTGGCCATATACATACATCAGTTTACTTCTGGGCTTTCTATTCTGTTCTATTGATCTCTTTATGTGTCTGCTTTTATGACAATACCATACTGTTTAAATTACTGTAGCTTTGTAATTTAGTGAAATCATAAAGCATGATGCCTCCCGCTTTGTTCTTCCTTTACAAGATTGCTTTTGCTTTTCAACATTTTTGTTTGTTTGTTTCACAATTCCATAATTTATTTGTTCCATTTCTTTGAAAAATACTATCATTTGATTTTGATAGGGATTGCACTTAATCTGTAAATTTCTTTGAGTAGTGTGAACATTATATCAGTATTGTTTTCTGTAGTCCATGAGCACAGAGTATCTTCCCATTCATTTATTTGTTCTTCAATTTCTTTCATGTCTTACAGTTTTCTGAGTACAGGTCTTTCAGTTCCTTGGTTAAATTTATTTCTAAGTATTTTATTATTTTTATACAAGTGTAGATCAGATTATTTTATTTCTCTTTGTGATAGTTCATTATTATATTCATTATTGTGTATAGAAACACAACATATTTTATGTATTGAGTTTGTAACCTGCAATGTTATTGAATTTATTAATGCTCAGTTGTTTGATAAAGTCTTTAAGGTTTTCTATATAGAGTATAGTATTATCTGCAAGTAATGAAAATTTTACTTCTTTCTTTCAAATTTGGATGCCTTTTTCTTCTTCACTAATTTCTCCACCTAAGACTTCTAATACTATGGTGAGTAGAAATGGTGACAGTGATTATCCTTGTCTTATTCCTGATCTTAGAGGAAAGGCTTTCAACTTTTCACCATTGAGTATGATGTTAGCTATGACCTTGTCATATATAGCCTTTATTATGTTGAGATATGTTCCCTGTGTGCCCACCTTCATCATAAATGAATCCTGAATTTTTTCAAATGCTTTTTCTGCATCTGTTGAGATGATCATATGATATTTAATCTTCATTTCACATTAGTGGTATATCACAGTGACTGACTTGTAGATGTTGAACCATCCTTGGATCCCTGGAATAAATACCACTTGATTATGGTATATGATACTTTTAATGTATTGTTAAATTCAATTTGCTAATAGTTTTTTGAGGATCTTTACATCTATTTCATCAGCTTGTCATTTTACTTCCTTGTGACATTATCGTCTGATATTGGTATCAGTGGATTGCTGGCCTCATAAAATGAATTTGGAACAATTCCCTCCTATTTTGTGGAAGACTTTGAGAAGGAGAGGTATTAATTTTTCTTTAACTTTTTGATAGAAGTCACTAGTGAGTGTGACTTTTGTTTGTTGGGAGGTTTTTGATTACTAGTAATTGGCCAGTTCAGGTTTTCTATTTCATTATGATTCAGTTGTGGTAGGTTGTATGCTCCTAGAACTTTATCCACATTTTCTGGGCTGTCTACTTTATTGGCATGTAGTTATTTACAATAGTCTTTTATGATCCTTTTTATTTTTGTGGTATCTGTTGCCACATCTCTTTCTTATCTGTTTTCATTTATTTGAATCCTCTCTCCTTTTCTCTTGGTGATCTAAGTAAAAGCTTGTCCATTTTGTTTATATTTTCAAAGACCCGACTCTTAGTTTCATGGATATTTTCTATTTTCTTTTTAGTCTCTATTTCATTTACTTCTGCTCTAATCTTTGTTATTAACTTTTTTGTAGTAAATTTGAGCTTCATGTGTTCTTCATTTTCTAGTTCCTTGAAGTGTAAATCTAGGTTACTTACTTGAAATGTATCTTACTTCCTGAAATAGACACTTATCACTATGATCTTTTCTCTGAGAACTGCTTTTGCTGTATCCAAAATATTTTGGTATATTTCCATTTTCATTGGTCTCAGGTATTCTTTTTTTTAATTTTCTTTTGATTTCTTGTTTGACCCATTGGTTGTTCAGTAGTGTGTTATTTAATCTCTATATATTTGTAAGTTTTCCAGCTTTCTTTAATTTCTAGTTCCATACCATTGTGGTTAAAAGAGATGCTTGATATGATTTTAATCCTCCTAAATTTATTAAGACTTGTTTTTATGGACTAACATATGATGTATCCTGTATAACGTTTCATATGCACTTGAAAGAGTGTATGTTCTGTTGCTTTTGGATGGAATGTTCTATATATATCTGTTAAGCCCATCTTATCTAACATGTTGTTTAAGGTTAATGTTTCCTAAATTGATTTTCTGTCTGTTTAAGTATTGATTCACTAATGTAGGTAGGATATTAAAATCTCCTACTATTATTATATTGCTGTCTATTTCTCCCTTTAAGCCTGTTAATATTGCTTTATATATGTAGGTGCCTTATGTTAGGTGCATAAATGTTTACAAATGTTATAGCCTCTTGTTGTTTGCTCCTTTATCATTATGCAATGTCCATCTTTGTCTCTTGTTACAGTCTTTGTTTTATAATCTATCAGACATAAGTATAACTACTCTAAACTTCTTTTGGTTTCAGTTTGCATAGAATATCTTTTCCATCCCTTCACTATTTGTGTGTAGTTTCATCTGAAGTGAATCTCTTGTGGGCAGCATGTAGAGTGGTCTTATTTTTATTTATCCATTTAAACACTCTATGACTTTTCCTGGAAAATTTAGTCTATTTACATTTAAAGTAATTATTGATAGGTGTGTACTTATTGCCATTTTGGTAATTATTTACTGACTGTTTTTGTAGTTCCTCTATGTTTTCTTATCTTTTTCTTGGTTTCTTCCTTTGTGATTTGCTGACATTCTTTAGTGATATACTTACATGCATTCCTTACTCTTTCCCTTTTTTTTTTTGTACATACTGCAGACTTTTGTTATGTGGTTTCCCTGAGGCTTATATATACCAACATATATCAATTTGATAACAACCTCAGCTTGATTCCATTTTTACTTTCTTATCCATGTTTTGTGTTTTTATTGTTACATTTTACTTGTGTATACCTTAACTAATTATAGCAATCATAGATATTGTTATTGCATTTGTCTTGTAAAATTCATACTGATTTTATAAGTGATTAATTCACTTACCTTTACAATATGTCTTTCCAGTGAGATTTATTCTTTTATGTTTTCCTGTTACCAATTAGGTCTTTTTTTGTCAACTTAAAGAAGTCCCTATAACATTTTTTAAGGGTAGTTTAGTGATAGAGGTTTTAGTTTGAAATTATACTTGTTCATTGCTGGTAAATAGGAAAGTAATAGTCTTTGGTATATTAACAAGGTATCCTACAATTTTGCTATAATAGTTTATTAGTTCAAAAAGTATTTTGTTGTTGTTGATTCTTTTGGATTTTCTACATAGACAAACAATCATGTCATCTGAGTTTTATTTTTCCTTCCCAGTCCATATACATTTTATTTCCTTTTCTTGTCTTATTGTATTAGCTAATACTTCCAGTTGGATGTCAAAAAAGAGTAGTGAGAAGACATATCTTTGCCCTGTTCTTAATCTTAGTGAGAAAGCTTTGAGTTTCTTACCATTAAATATGGTATTAGCTGTGGAGATTTTGTAGCTATTTTTTTATTCAAATGCAGAAATTTTAAGCTTTAAAAATTTTTGACAATTATGTTGGTTTCCATTACTTGGATATTTTCTATCATATAATAAAAAGCACCCATGACTTTCCAAAACCCTGTTATCAAAACTCTATTTGGGTCTTTCCTCAAAATCTTTCATTAGAGCCACAGTACTAATCTCTGTTCTTGGGAACAAGGTGCCTTCCCTTGTGATTTCTTCTATCTTACATCCTCTTTACATCCTCTTTACTTCTGATCCTTTTGTTGTGTATCTTGCTTTTTCTTTCAAGAGCTCAGCTCAAATGCCACTTGTGCTCGAGACATTCTTAAACATCCCCAAATAGCTATGAAAACATGGCCCATGTTTTCATGGCTTACAGTGTGTCTAAAAATGTATTCTATATGCTTAATATTGTGTAGGGGTTTTGTTTGTCTTTAGTTGGCTTATTTTTTAGAATTTATTTTGTTGATCTATAAAATAAAAAAGAACTGAATGTTCAAACCAATTTTTAAAAATATTTTTTAATGTTTGTTTGTTTGTTTGTTTAGAGAGCCTGAGTGAGAGAGGGACAGAGAAAGAGGAGAGAGAAAGGAGAGACAGAATCCCAAACAGGCTCCACACTGTCAGTGCAGAGCACAATGAATGTAAGGCTCACACTCACAAATGGTGAGATAATGATCTGAGTCACAATCCAGTTGGATGCTTAACTGACTGAGCCACCAGGTACTCCTCAAATCAGTTTTATGCCATTTATTATATAAAGATTAATAGATAATCATGTTATATGACATTAAGGTATAGACATTAAAGTTTTTCAAAATTCATTTGAATTTATTAATTATAAAACTTCTAATGGGAGCAGGTTTTGTGAGGTGATATATTAAATTTATCTCTCATTTTCCTAATATGTATTAAAAACCCAAGGGCCAGCTGTAGAGAAACCTCAGCAACACAGCTCTATATTTCCATATAGGAAACATCTTTGATATGTGCACTTTTATCATCTAAATGAAATAAATGCAGAAAGTTGACAGCACAAATAATTCAAAGGCAATGAGGTTATTGACATTGAAAAGATACTCATATATAATAGGTTATTAGCAATAGAATTTTTATTTTATTATTTTTTAATGTTTCTTTATTTTTGAGACAGAGATAGAAACAGAACATGAGTGGGTTGTGGGGGCAGAGAGAGAGGAAGACAGAATCTGAAGCAGGCTCCAGGCTCCGAGCTGTCAGCACAGAGCCTGACTCGGGCTCCAACCTGTGACTGCAAGATCATATCCTGAGCTGAAGTCAGGTGCTCAACTGACTGAGCCATCTAGGCGCCTCAGAACTAGAATTTTTAAAAGAATGTTATTTTTAATAACTATCAATAGATTTATTCTTGGCACATAGAAGAAAATAATAGTTTTCCAGAGGTTCTAAGTGTATATTCCATAACTGAAAATCAATGTACATGAATATAAAGCTATTATTAAGAAATTCATTAATTATTGTTCTGCTTGTTCTTCTGTTGTGAAGAATATTCACTCATTTGCTCTCTCTGACTGACAGGCGCTAATGACTACCATAAGCTAATGAGACATCAAGTTAAATAAATATGATTTAGAGCTACTATTAGGGTAAACATGATTTTAATGAATTTCTATGCTAATAACGTTTTCCTACTGATGGGTCAGTGTTGGTGTTATGCATGGAGGAAGGAATGTAAGACTACGTTCCAAGTCCAGCTCTGCAGCGCCCTAGATCTGTGACCATAGTGAAGCTACATTAGTAAGGCTCTCTAAGCCTTAGTTTCTGCAGTTCTGCCATGGAGGCATAGTGAGGATCAAATGAATGAACAGACATTGACATTGCATTTTTGAAAGAGACAAGTGTTATTTAAATTCATGAAAATAAAATTTGTGAATCTGTCGAGTGGGTTCAATTTGATGACTCACATTTTCTTTTTTAGCTCATTTTTGCCCCCTGTCACCCTATCTCCATTCCAGCTATTGTTTTTCATTTTCATTCACCCATTCATGCAGTGAATATTGTTGACCATTTGTTACATGTCAGACCCTACAGTAAGCTCTATGTGGCTCCTTGAATCCTACATACTCTTTATTTCATTTCCTAAGGATCCAAGTGTTAACTAGCTAACTTGGCAAACAAATTTATACTGAGTCCCTTAATCACAATTAACAGGGTGTGTGGGGCTTTCTAGGACTGTGACACTTATTTTGAAAATGTTGTGTGTTTTATTAGCTTTTTCACCTAGCTGTCAAAAATATTTTTATCATCCATTAATATACTCAGATGGTCTACCCACTCATTTTATCTACACAAAAGCCTGGCTCTTCTGGTTCTCATAGAGTCTACTATTGATCTTTTAAAGCTTTTTTTTTTTTAATGTTTTATTTTTTTTGATAGCGAGAGAGACAGAGCATGAGAGGGGGAGGGGCAGAGAGAGAAGGAGACACAGAACTGGAAGCAGGCTCCAGGCTCTGAGCTAACTGTCAGCACAGAGCCCGATGCGGGGCTCGAACCCACGAATGTGAGATCTGACCTGAGCCAAAGTCGGAGGCTTAACCGACTGAGCCACCCAGGCGCCCCTGATCTTTTGATCAATAATACAAAACATCAACTCTCTCTGACATCAAGAAACTTAACCACAGGCCCACCAAGAGACAATTAATCTTGTTATAAATAGTCTACATACAATCTTGTTTTCCTGAATTCCCTATCTCACTTTAATGGTCATGACAGAGGGGATATGTTTGGTCCAGGATCATACGGCACATTACTGATAGAATTAGGTCCACCTCACCAAGTGCTCATTGACACTGTAATTTACATTTGTGAGCTTTTGATAATCTGGCATGTGAACATGCTACAGCAATTAATGTATACATAAGGGGAAAATAATTGGGGAATTCATTTGGCCTTCTGTGTGGAAGTTTCTTGGCTAATTAATGTCTAACATGTAAACCTCTTGGGTCTGGCATTTTTCTGGGTTAAACTGGAGAAGAAAAAGTAGTACATAACAAGTGTTTTCATTCTTGCTTGATTAGCATTCTCATTTTCATCATGATTCTAACATCTTTATGTTCTGAAACATGAGTGATTTCCATTGCTTTCCTGATTGGTCTCTTTAAGCACTACTGGTTCCTACAGTCAGGAAACCTTTTATCTTAGGAAATTATTGTGATAATCCCTCAGCCAGTAATTGTGTATGATTGGCCTTTGGCACATGGATCCTTCTGGTTGCCAACAAAGAAAATACCCTTCATTTTATCAGGATTGGGATGGTATTATGTTTGAACTTTCCCTGTATAAGAGGACATGATACAATCACTTTCATCTTCACTGTTTTCACTGAGAGGAAAAGGGCATAGTTAAATCTCACAAACAACTAGACTATCCTTTTTTCTTCACCTTTCCAGATTGACAAGGAATATTGTTTATTGTGTCTTATAATAGTCACAAGATTTTGCTTTTCTCAAATGGCCAAATAATTCTCCTTTACTTCTAAACGTCATGTACTGACTGACTCTCAAAGCAGTCACGCTTAGGTGGGCTATCTATATCCGTGGTATGTTTCTGATGAAAGACAACATATACATCTGGCCCCTATCTACTGGCTTCAGAAAGCTATTTGGTATTTTGGGACAATGCTATTTTTTTGTCTTAACCAACCTCCCCCCAAAAAAGTAAGAAATCTCAAATATGGAAGATACCTGATCTATGTCCAATAAGAAAGGTTAGTCTTAGATGAAATATAAGGTGAATAAAAAGAAGAGTTTTTCAGGAACACAATTGGGTAGATCTCCCTTGTTAGTATTGCATTTGAGGCTAATAAGTTCCTACACCTCAAACAGAGCTTATAGATTGTTTTATTCCTTTTCTTCCCCTGCCCCATTGTACAGATGAAGTAAGTGAGGCCAGGAGAGGTGAAGTAACATCTTAACATTTACAGTTCACAATTTTAAAATTTTAAAAATTATTGTTACCAACTCCATCTGTTTCCCATTTGTTCATGTATTTTGCACATATTTTCCTTGGTACTGTGCTGAGATGAGCTTAATTAGCTTCCTACTTAAGTTGATTCTAATTTATCTGAAAAGCACATGCATAAAATCTTCCAGAAAGGAAATCTTACATAAGTTAGAAATAGCCTGTTAATTAACTATTACTGGTAATGAAGAAACTACCTTGAAAGGTAAAAAGATTTGTGCCACTGAAACGGCCCACAGAGGGCTGAGTAAAACAATATGAAACTTCTCTTTAAGAATAAACACTACGGTGTAGATCATATTTCTGTCTTCATTGTAAAGAATTAGGATTTCCTAGAAACATCCATCAGATGTTTACATATGTCTGTCCTGTTGAGTGAAGGTGTTGGTTCAAGAATTTGAGGACCATCAGATTTAAAAGCTGATTTTTTAAAATTTTTGTTATATCCCCAATATCTGACTTCAACCTAGTTTTACTTTCCAGCATCCTTAGCATCCCATTAGATTCATTGGTTCTTACACCCAATAGCTATTAAAGATAATCTTGTCTTTTGTTTCTTTCATCTCATTTTACAGATGAAGTAAGTGAGGTCCTCGAGAGGTAATATCTCAACATTTACAAATTTAGTGATCATTAATACTGATTTTAGTTTTGTTTCTCCATTTGCTCAGTGGTTTCCAGACCCATTCTGAAGTGCAATTTCATTTTTATTCATGTTACAGGTTAGAGAATAAATATTAATTACATAAAGTAATGAAAAAACATATTGTCAGTTTTAAAGGCCATTAATTCTCTAATGGCCATCAGTGAACACTTCACTTGTAATTAGGTACTTGAAGACATTTTGGTCTTAAAAACTTGAGTGTTGTCTTCTAATCTTATCTATGTGATTAATTTGCTTATCTTTTTTTACCATAATGTGAAATGCTTGATCTTTGTCTTTGGAATTGATTCATTTTTCTGAATTATCTCTGGGTTCTTCATCCTCTTCAATATTTGTAACAAAGTACAACACATAAGTAGATATAATGAGAGGTAAGAAAAAAAAATTTTTTAAGTAGCTTTGTTGCTTGGCATTTAGAACCCGCTGAAGAACTTTGTACAAGATATAATCTTTCTCCTGTGAATACCTTCACCATGCTGTCCCAGTTGGTCAGTCTGGGCACTACGAGGGTCCTAGGACAGCAAAGAAGCTTGTAGTTTTCTATCCACTGTTTTCAAATGCAAGAACTAGTAAGTCCCTTATGATCTCTATGGTGCTTTATCTGAAGGTATTTTATAAAATTTGGGAAGAAAAGAAATATAACAAAGAAACACTACTCTTTAAATGATGTTACATTTGATATTAAATTCCATATAATTAAGACTTAGTTTCATTTTTAATGTAAAAAAACACAACTGAATATTAAACATTTTTAAAGGTTGGTAAAGGAAGACACGTGGCAAATATTTAAAGTTGATTGGCTGATCCTGAGGTTAATAGTAACTTCCATACTGTTTTATGTAGGTACTGAGAAGTGTGGAATTAAAAACAAAAAATGTCACTAAAAACACATTTTATTTCCATATTAGAACTTTCCATAAATGTTTATAGAAAGTTGCACATGCACGTTCAAAGTAAAGACTGTGCTTGCTCAATTCACAGCAATCAATAAGAGTAATTCATTATTATTATTTTTAGATAATCAGTTTCAAGGAAAATAGTTTTAGAAAGTTACCTTTCCTTCTTTTTCTAGTAATTGTACTTCCTATCAAACAAACATGGAAATCCCAAGGATCTCATTTCTGATTTGTACTAAGGCAGAGTCTACTCAATAGATACTGATTTCTTTTCCTAAGTCTTTACCCACTGTCATATGAAGAGTATTGTTTTCCCTAACTAGTCCTTATGTTACTGCAAAGCAGACACTTGCCTTTGGAAATATGGCCTCTGTAAAAGTAATCTATAATTTTACTCTATCCTAGTTTGTGTCGAAGAAAGAGTGCTTAAAACTGTCAAATTATAACAAAAACTAAATAGACTCCAAAAAGGGAAAAGAATGTTATACAATGTAGTCAAGTCCACTTTGATGGTTCACATTTCGAGTGCCATTCTCCAAGGAGAATAAAAATTGTGCAGCCTGAATATTTTGGTTATTAATTCTGTATTTGACATTCTTTATGTCCAGACCTGTTGCCAACCTTCATAGAAACTTGGGATGTTATTGTCTCCAGACCAAGTACCGTTGAATATTCTCACCCAATAAGCTCTGCCCACGGTTTATAATGAGCTCTCACTTTCAGGGCTCTACACTTTCTCTGTTCTCACAGGCACATCTAAAACCTGTGCCTGAGGCATTATAAAGTGTGACATTCATCCAGGCCTTTAAAACAAATCTCAAATTTTTCTGTACCCTTAGGTACAGTCTTAGATATAACCTTTAGCTGTCTTTTAAAATTAATTGACTCTGATTTTTCCCTTTGATCATTTAAATTGAGTCTATGTTAGTTGAAATAGAGCCCTTATGAAAAATTAAACTTAAGGCCAGTCATAAATTAAAAGGATTTGTTTTGCTCGTGTTTCAGAATGAGAGTTCCAGGTTCCTTTTTAAAATAGATAAGCACTTGGTAGACCCCACTGGCCCTCTAGGGGACTCCTCACATCCATTCTAACTCTGGCTCTGGAACAACCACAATGGTAAAGTGTATATTTTGTAGAGATGTTTCTCTCTATTAAACACTTAGGATCATAAGGACAGAGTCAGCCATTCTTACTTATTTTCCCCAAATCGTAGCATCTGACCCAAAGCAGGAATCCTATCATTCCTTGGTATATGAATTAACTAAATAACCTTACAACTGATATTGCTTGGGGTGCCTAGGTGGCTCAGTCACTTAAGTGTCAGGCTCTTGATTACAGCTCAGGTCATGATCTCATAGTTGTGAGATTAAGCCCAGCATGGAACTCCATGCTTAGCATGGGGTCTGCCTAAGAGTCTCTCTCTCTTTCCCTCTGCCCCCTGCCTGCCTCTCTCCAAAATAAAAATGAAAAAAAAAACCTGACATTGATTTTACCATGAATATTTTTATTTCTTACTGGTGAGAAATCTGAAAAAAATGTATTATGTAAAAATGATTTTTTACTAAAAAATATACATAATGGCTTTTTTTAAATGCCTCAGATTATAGTTTAATGGGAAGTAAATAGGGACTTGATGAGGCTTCAAGTGTAGTATTGATTTTTAGGTAGTTACACAAGGTGCATTACTATGATTATCTTCTCAGGAAAAAATGGCACATACTCTAGATACATCTATTTGCTCTTCATAAAAATAAAAAAATTCCACCAATTATTCAGTTTTTTTATTTTTAGGATGCCAAAACATCTAAATATGTGAAAATAAGCCCTTATGGAAATATCCTGATGTGTAGAGCTATGAAGGAAAATTGTATCCAGAGTAATGGGAATGGGTAAGTCCCTGACATTATTAGTATCAACTAGACTCTCAACCATACTTTCTTTTTACAAGTGGAGAAAATTACTAGATGAGAATGCATTAATCTCTGGGCCAATGTGCTGAAAAGGCTCAGCGCCTTCTTATGCATGTCCTTTGACAATTTGGGCAGACCACAAGATAAGCATAATGAGCTAACCTCTTGTTATCTATTTCATGAATTTCTGACCCCCTTGAATGGATTTCTGCTTTATATAAATCAGCTGCTTGAAGTAGTAGAAAGTTTATATTTTATAAGAATTTTACCTCCATTTAAAAAATTCTCAAATCTCTTTTCAGCAGTTATTGGTAGGAGAACCACAGATTCAATGCTGTGTGGGTTGTGAGGATGCACATAAACAAATTATAATATTTGGAATCAAAATGCCTTTCACGGGAAATGAGGGCAAAAGCCATTTTCCAACATTTCAAACTATTTCAATATGGATTGGCAACTCATCCTAAAATAGGTGGAATCATGATATTATTCCCAGTTATGTGGAAAATGACAGATGACATAGGATGAGACCATGAGGTGTAACCTTGAAATGTAACCAGTCTTAACCAAGGTAGCTCTTAGCACTGTCTTAAGAGAAGTGGGGTTGGTAAGAGGGTCAAATTAAAAAAAATTATAACATTAGGGCCTTGAGAAAGAAAACTGATTTTGGGAACCTACTTAAAAGAAAAATAAATTAGAATCATTGTTGAGGAGCTGGTCCTTTATTGCCTATAAAGAAAATGAGCACCCTTACTGAGTCCAGTGTTTATGTCTAAGATAGCGATAGACAGGTGGTGTCAGTAGAGGATCTGAGGTCCGAGAGTGGAAGTTATTCTTTTCTAAGCTCAGATTAGATTATATCTCAAGTAGACATTAATTACTTGGAGACACATTTTAAGAGGTTCATTGCAGTATAGAACATACCTAGTGCAAGCAAGCAAGACCATGAGGTAAATAAAACCATAGCATGCAGAATGGTTGACATCCTGAGAATGTTTAGGAAAATATGTGGCACCTAGGAAACCTTTTCTGGTTTCTGAAAATCATGAATCACGGGAACCTAGATTACCAAGGCCAGATTTCTGATTTGTCTGGAGCAAATCTTGTCTTGCCCTATGGATTCCCTACATTCCATTGGGACAATTAGAACAATCAAATCTAATGTAACTTTGCTCAAGGCATAGGTACTAAAAGTATTCTTGATACTGTTCTTTTAAAAGTTACAATGTTGTCATTAATTCCATTTTTTATCGGCAGTTCCATGACATGAAATGTTTCCTGTTTAAAATAACACACATCTCAATGCTATATTTACACAATGATATATTACGTATACGAGGATGTCTTATGTGGATAAAAAAGTAGCTGCAGGTGTTCATAAATACCTGTAAAACCCACTCTTTGTACAGCAAACTGCAACTTAAAATGCTTTCTTCATTTTGATGAATCCTGAGAAAGTAATTTCTCCACGCAGGCCTTATTTCTCTGTAAATTCAAATGGTCTTCCCTTTAAAACACTTGGATTCTATGATTTCATGAAAAAAATGCATTATTATGGAGGGCAGGAAAATCATTGCCAACATTAAAAACCTGTTATAAGCAGGAAGATTTTTCCCGTTGCCTAGTTTATTTTTAAAAATCTACGTATTATAATTTTGTTCTGATAAAAGGGTGCATGTGTGCAAGTGTAGAGACCATGAGAATGAGAGACTGAGAGAAAAAGCAATTTCCCTTCCTGGTGGGGAAGCCCATAATCAGCAGTTCCATTTTGGTTAGCTTGTCAGAAAATCACAAAGCCAGGGATCATCTGCTTCTTTATGCACTGAGTGAAAATGTGGGTTACCAAGACTTCAAGTTCTAACTAGGATATTCCTCCATTAGGTCCTAGAAAAAAACTTTCCTGTAATTTTCTTATTTTCTGAGGAGACTCTCCTACCTTGTTTGTGCATTTCTCTGTATTCCTCTTACTTGTTTCAGGATTCTTTATTTTACTTATGCAAATATGAATCTTCTTCTCTATATTGTGTCAAGAGAGTCACCAATACTATGAACACTGAAGAAGAAGAACTTCCAGAAAAAATTGCTGGCACTATAACAATGTGGTCTAATTTCACAGACCTGTTGTTGCTTTCTCTTGGGCTCACTCTAATGAAAGCCTATAGAGATAAACAGAAATAATGAATGTTTTTTTGAAGAGGCCATAACAGATCAGAATAGTGCATATAAATGATAATCCCTTGCACATTTAGCGTACTTTATAATTTACAATACCTTCTCACCAACATTATCATGTTGGTCAGATGCTTTTCAAGGGTCAGATATTGATTTAATGGGGTTTAGGAAGAGAATTTCAAAGAGAGTTGGGATTAGAATTTGTCAAAATCCAATCATCAGTAAAATGTTGGCTTATGTGAAAAGCATATTATAGCTCTGTTAGAGAATTAAATTTTTCTAAAATGTGGTTGCTGAAAAAATATCTTCAAGGCACTAATCACTTGCCCTTTAAAGTAGTTTTTGATGCATATGGGAATTTTTGAAACAGAAAACTTCATGCCAGCTACAACTTGTACAAAGTTGTTTGCTTTGCTACTGACATAATAATTGTGAAAAATTAAACCATTGTTTGATCCTGAAGAACTGATGCAGATAAAAAAGCCAAAATCTATGCAATATAATCTCCAAACAACTTAAATTCTTTATCGTTCTCAAGACTACTTCTTCAAAACCAAAAATAACAGGAGAAAAAAGAGACCCTTTCTGTTAACTCTTATAAACTATGCACCACACCTTAGGTGTTCCCAAGGTTCTCTTTCACCTGTCTCCAAGGTACAAAATATAGAAACCTCTTTGACCTTCTATGCTTCACATAGTCTTCTTTCCTTCCCTCCTTGCTTCTGACTTTCAAATACAATGGCCTTCATATATCTCATCAAATCAGAATCCTCTTGGAAGAGTGTTTTAGTTTGTTGGGACAGCCATAACAAAATACTGCACAACATACCAGTTAACAAAATACCACAGACCGCAGAGTTTAGACAACAGAATTTATTTTCTCACCAGTATGGGATGCTGGAAGTCCAAGATCAAGGTGCCAACAGAGTTCTTTTGCTCTGAGACTCCTCTGTTTGCCTTGCAAGTGGCCACCTTCTTGCTGCCTCTTCACCTGGCTGTTCCTCTCTGCCCAAACGCTCCTGCTGTCTCCTCTGTAACCTAATCTGTTCTTCTTATGAGGACACAAATCAGAATCAATTCAGATCCAATCCTAAGAAGCTCTTTGATTTTTAAATTTTATTTTCATTTTTTTCATATTTGTTTATTCTTGAGAGTGGGAGAGAGAATGCGATTGGGGAGTGGGGGAGGGTCAAAGAGAGAGGGAGACACAGAATCCGAAGCAGTCTCCAGGCTTTGATCTGTAAAGCACAGAGCCCCAGACAAGACTCAAACCCATGAACCATGAGATCAGGACCTGAGGCAAACTTGGACGCTCAACTGACTGAGACACTCAGGTGCCCCTTACCAGGCTCATTTTAATTTAGTTACCTCTTTAAACACCATATCTCTCATTTTAACTTAGGTACCTCTTTAAATACCATATCTCCAAATATAGTCACATTCTGACGTACTGCAAGTTAGGGCTTTAATATGTGAATTTTGGAGGTACTCAATTCAGCCTATAACAGAGAGCAAAGGGACGGGAGAAGCTCCTCAGATTTATACTTTGAAATCCAACTCCTGGGATGCCTGGGTGGCTCAGTCGGTTAAATGTCCAGCTTCGGCTCAGGTCATGATCTCACGGTTCATGGGTTCGAGCCCTGCATCGGGCTCTGTGCTGACAGCTAGCTCAGAGCCTGGAGCTTGCTTTGAATTCTGTATGTCCTCTCTCTCTGACCCTCCCCTGCTCACACTGTCTCTCTGTCTCTAAAAAATAAATAAAAAACATTAAAAATTAAAAAAGAAAAAGAAATCCAACTCCTAAGCAAATGAGTGAATTTGATGACCAGCTAATCCCTGTTTAGACAGATCAAGTTTCTTTTTCATCTTGGAACAGAAAAATATGCCTTTGTCACAGAAGAGAATGCTATTGCTAAAGAGATTATCTAATTAATTGTTTTCCTCTGATGGATTCCTCCAAACGTGGGAATGACATGGGGAAAGAGAACAGGGAAATCAAGGCAAATTGAAAAACCCCTCATCGGTTGCTCTAACAAAACAAGAGCTTTCAGAAAACAGACTGGGGCCCAGAAAAACTACAAGCCACTGACTCATGTGAAAATACTGATGTGTTTTTTTGACATGAATGCACCAGAGACCCAGGCAAGCCTACTCTAGATCCATGAGAACAAGCCCAAGCACCAAGTGCCCATAGTGAAGGAAGGGGCACATGGATAATATGGATAACTACAATAATTTTTAGGTAGGGGAATGAAGACCCGATGTGGGCTGAACTTCAAGACTTCTCCTAAGAAGTTAGAAATCATACTTCTATATGAAAATTATGAATTTGAAAAAAAAATGGGTGTTAAATCAAGAATGTCAGTTAAGTGGCCGATTTCGGCTCAGGGCATGATCTCATGGTTCGTGAGTTCAAGCCCCATGTCAGGCTCTGTGCTGACAGCTCAGAGCCTGGAGCCTGCTTTAGAGTCTGTGTCTCCTTCTCTCTCTGCCCCTCTCCTGCTCACACTCTGTTTCTCTGTCTCTCAAAAATAAATGAACATTTAAATAAATTTTTTTAAAGGAATGTCCATGGGTCATATTTTTTGGCTGGTTACCAATGTTCTTCCCAGAGTACTTTCAACCATATAGCTTTGGATTCTAGAAAACTTATAAATTAAGTATCATAATTCAGGTTTTACATATGAGAAAACTGAGACTCACAGAAATTAAGGACATTGTTGGCTTTACCCAACTGATAAATAGCAGAGGCAGCATTTGTGTCTAGGTCGGATATCAAAATCAGTATTTTAGTCCAGATATCATAGTGCATGTTTATTCTTTTCCAAAAGCTTCCTTCTGAGGCATATCTCTTAACTGCCCCACATAGTTTTTGAAAGAGAAAAGGAAAGAAATAGGAAACACGGGACCCCATAACCCTCTCTCTCAGTCACACCCACCGGAGCTTATTCCACCAAGTCACCACCGCGCCACCTAGTGGCAGCATTCTCTAATTGGAGGTTAAGAGAACTTAAAATTGAATGAAAAATGTGTACATGGTTTCTGTGGTCCACACTAACTTTTGGAAATGCTGGAATAATCTTCTCCTAAATGTGTTAGGTTGTATGGAGCATGGAGGTCCTATGCTTAGAATTCATGCCATTAGATAATCATTTAGGTCAGACTCTCACTAGTGACTCTTAGGGCTTGATTCATTCATAAAGCCACACGATTATTGGAATATTATAAATTAATTTTGGATTAATAAATCTCCCCTCACCTCGCCCTTCCCCCTCCCCTCCCCTCCCTTCCCCTTCCCTTCCTTCCCTCTCATCTCCTCTCTCATTCTATACCTACTAAGTTCCTATGCATTCTTTAAGGGTCAAATGCAGCCTCTTTCAGGAAGTTCTTCCTAACCCTGATCCTTATCCAAAAGGAGATTTTATTATCCAGTCTTATGCCTCACAATATTATGAAATCAGACTACAAGGGTTATTTATTCCTAGATCACTAACTGATTATCGGAACACAGATTTTAAATGTTAGCTGAACGCGTACGTGAATTATATAATTATTTCAATGGTTACCCAAAAATTAAACGTCAAATAAGCTCTTCTGTCAACCTCATATTAAGCTCATTTTCCTCTCCTGACCTTAGCTGACCCAACTATAGCTGGTGCACATATACAATATATATTGACCATGAGAACACAAGCAAATATACACTTAACAGTTTTATAGACCTGTTTGTGAGAAATTGTTAAAAAAATATACAATATCTAAATTTTTGCCTTTGCTCAAATAAAGACTACATGTGTCAGAAACGAAAACTTGTCAAGTCCAGCATAATATCTCCTTCACATATTGTTCTGCTCTCCCACACAGTAGTTTTAAATACAGCTTTTCAGAAGTTGAATGCTAGAAATTTGCATGCTGATTCTATTAGGGAAAATGGTCAGACTCTATTCAGACTGAATACAAGCTAAATTGGGGAGACGCTGTGACACGTTGCCACTTGGCTTCAAGTTAAGAGAATGTCATCAGGGGTGAATTTGGCTTCCAATGCTGGGGGTTTCCCTCTTATAAAATGGTTTAGAAAAGTTCCAAATTTTCTTTTGGCTTCCTTTCTAATATTCCAGACTTCTACCAAGAAGAAAAAAAAATTAAATGCCAAACTGCAAAATATCTGAAAAGAGCAAAGACTGTTTGAATGTGGTGGGCACACTTCAGGGGAAACCGAAGTCAGACACTAACTGCTTCTCAGCAGTTGCACCCCAAACTTCAAAACTAAAGTTGTAAAGAGAATTTGAGATTAATAGAAGAGGAGCTGAGACTCATTCGAGACAGTGGCTCCTTTCCATTTTTTAAAATTGTTTAATTCAAGTTTTTCTAATTTTACTTTTTTATGTAGAAACATGAAAGTGAAAATAAGTTATGAATCTAAATTATTATTCAAGAGAAATTGAACTGATAGTTTTTAGTCAGTGATCTGAAAATAAAATTTTTAATTCATTTGGTATTTCCAAAAAATGGGTTTAATAGAATGAATTGTATAAAAAATGGAAGTCTAGCCTTCTTTCTAGCAGCTTCTAATGTATAGAAAAAGTTATGTACACCTAAGTATTAAACAGCATTTTATAGAAGGCTTTAGGTTGACAGGAACTAAATGAGAACTGTGCCATTTTGGAGTATCTCAAAAGAATAGGTTTACTCTTAAATGACTCACGTGTAATTCTGAAAGTATTAACATCAAAAAAGAATCATTAGCATTCTATTTATATTCTTCAAGACCCAGATTACCTCTTGTTTGTTTCACTTAATACATGTTCATGGATTTTATCAAGTTAAAATATGTTGGAATTTCTACGTAACTGGTTCTCAATTCAGGAAAGTAATAATAGCCAGGTGCCTGGGGGGCTCAGTCCCTTAAGCGTCCAACTGCAGCTCAGGTCAGGTCCCCTGGTTAGTGAGTTCAAGCTCCATATCAGCCTTGCTGCTGTCAGCACACAGCCTGATTTGGATCCTCTGTCTCCCTCTCTCTCTGCCCCTCCTCTGCTCTCTCTCTCAAATATATAAACATTAAAAAAAAAAAAGAAGAAGAAGAAAGTAAGGGCTCCTGGGTGGCTCAATAGGTTAAGCATCCAACTTTGGCTCAGGTCATAATATCGCAGTTGGTGAGTTGGAGCCCCACGTCGGGCTCTGTGCTGACAGTTCAGAGCCTGGAGGCTTCTTTGGATAATGTGTCTCCCTCTCTGTCTGCCTCTCCCCCACTCACTCTCTGTCTCTCTCGCTTTCAAAAACAAATAAACATTAAAAAACTTACATGAAAAAGGAATATCTCTTATAGATACCCTACACAAAACCTTCATCTTTTGTAAGTAAATAGTATGTGAAAATGATATTGCTTTATACCTGTGTTTAATCTGTCATATTGTAGGCACCTTGAGAATGTATAATCCTGTTTACTTTTTAAAAAATGTTTCCTTTTAAGATACTGTTATGCCCAGATCGCAATATCGTCCCCCAAAACCAGAGACCACCAGGGAGACCGAGTCACGCATGCCAAAGCAAAGGGCATTTATTACGGGCTTAAGATCGCCAGGCTTAAGCTCGGGCTCACAGACTTCACCAGCGCAGTGGATCCGGGCTGAGAGCCCGAACAAGGGCTGAGCAGGTTTTTATGGGGTTTGGGAAGGGGGGTGACAGGAAATTGTGACACAGGTACAGTGATCCAATCATTATCGCATCACAGCATTGGCAGCAACTTTAACCATACATTTTGTTTAGAGCGTTTGTTACTTTTGGCGGGACCCAATCACAATATTTAGTGTTTCTTTGAAAATAACCAATTACAGAGCGGACCCAGGACCCCCACGTGGGGTGAGTAACTGGTTAATCTAGTATTAAACAACAGGTAACTATCTATAGTTTCTATCTATACATTCTTAACATTCCTGCCCTTAGGAATGTTAAGCATTTTAGCTGGCTGCTTCTGATTGGATGTTACTAGGGTGGTCGCCTGTTGAGCAGTCTGTGCCCTTTTATTGTCTAATGATTCTGGGAAACCAAAACTTAGGCCTTCAAGGACAGAGGGGAAACTTAAAGCCTGTCATGGAGTCAGTTTGGTTCAGACCTGTGTCCTTTCATACTTCCTGAAAGAATAAACGGTGTTTCCATACAGGCAATTAATTTGTTGATTGTTAGCTGTAACCTTTATAAATTTCAATTATAATACATAAGAAAATGTATAGTTGGATTATGAATTTTGTTTACACATTGGTTCAAAGGAGGCTGAATTCCAGAAGATATATAAGTACTAGGCTTGATGAACAATTACAAAGGCTATTTCACCAAACTCTTCTAGACTCAATAGGCTATATCATCATTCATTCACTCATTCACAAACATTTATGGAAAAGCTACCAGGTACTTGCAAGATTCAAAAAGTAAGAGAGAAATACTGATCTCAAATAAGTTGTATATAGTAAGGTCCTATTTGCAAATACATATAATATGAAATAAAAGCGAACATTAAGAGAGCCATGGATAAATCATGGTGGGGTAGGGCACCTGGGTGGCTGTCGGTTAAGTGTCTGACTTCAGCTCATGTCATGGTCTCACATTTCATGAGTTCAAGTGCCTCATCTCTGTTGTCAGTGTGGAGACTGCTCGCAATTCTGTCTCCCTCTCTTTCTCCACCTTCCCCACTTGCATGCTGTCTCTTAAAAATAAACAAACATTAAAAACATTGTGGTAGGAATCAGAGGGGGAAAAAGATGATTTTCAGATGACAGAATGAGAAGACTTTGTGAAGGCAGTTGACTTTGAAGTAGGTCTTTAAGAGTAATTGAGAGGGCATTGGACTCCTAATAATTGATATTTCGGTTTGCAGCTCTTGGTGGGAAGACTTGGCACATGTGAAAGCACAGCAGAAACAACAAGTGGGATATGTATATAAATAAGGATAGAATCTGTGGGAGATGAAAAACTATAGAATATATAACGTATTAACATGGATGCATCTGTATGAGGTGATTTAGTAGCACGATGATGAAGATAAAGAAGATGAATTATCCACATATGTCTGAATCTTTTCTTTTTATGGATTTGTAACCAAACACTAAACAAATAGGAAGACTTGTAGGGAAGTGTTCATGCTTGCAGAATCATTTTATCAATCTACCATTTTCGTTGGGTCTAAGAAGATGCCCTGGGTAAGTGACTTGTCACCTTTGAGTTTGCAAAAGATAATTACTCCAGGATTAAGTTATGAGTCCAGAATCACAGACAAATCAATGTACGCTAATCGGCCCACTAGGTAGTAGAATGACAATATTAAGTTTCGGAGTTGCATAGCCCTGCCCCTTGTTCTTTGACTCCGTGCTCTCTTTGAACAAATACCAATTCTACTTTGAAGAACACAATCTCTTCTCCCTTTACCATTCCTAGTTAAATCCATTAGTTAAACTTACTGTTTTTATTTTGCTTATTATCATCCATTTTTGCCTTTTGCCTCTTGTTATGTTACCAATGCCTGTTTTATGTAATAAGAGCAAAATACCTACAAACAAAATGGCTAGAAACAAAGTACGTTCACTGGAAGAGGTAAACAAAATGACACTATTGTAGCAGTTGAAGTGCATTGGTCAAAATCATTTGATCAATGGAAAATACACACGATTCAAAGTACAAAGTCTGGGGGCGCCTGGGTGGCTCAGTTAGTTAAGCATCCGACTTCAGCTCAGGTCATGATCCCACAGTCTGTGGGTTCGAGCCCCGCTTCAGGCTCTGTGCGACAGCCTACAGCCTGGAGCCTGCTTCGGATTTTATGTCTCTCTCTTTCTCTGCCCCTCCCCTTCTCATGCTCTGTCTCTCAAAAACTAAATATTTTTAAAAAATTTTTAAAAGAAAGTACGAAGCCTATTTTCCCTGGTCATGTTTCTCTGTGAGAGGGCATAGGTCATAACCAGAGCTCTGCGGCATCAAGAGCAAAGGTACCTGGATCCTGTACTCCAATCCTGGCTCTGCTATTACCCAGCGGCATGATCTCAGTTGTTTTATTTTCTCTCTGGAAACCTTGATTTCTTCATCTATAAAATGGAGCATCAGACTATATATTTATAGCTTTAAATTTCAAGGATTCTATGTTCACCATAAGGGCAGAACTTATGGACTTCCCTTGTTTTTAGTACCTTTTATAACGAGTGTTATCATTTCTCTATCTGAATGACTATATATTCAAAACATGATCGAGATAAATTATATTCAATAACCTGGGACTTCAGAGAACAGCATTAGGTGAACCAGGCCCCTCGCTCTTCATTGCTGTTTAGTGGGAAAGGTGTTTACTTTGCATTTTCCTTCTGAAGGCTCATCATTGCAGCAAAGTGAATTGCAGAAAAGATACTTATTAAAAAAAACCCTACAAGTCTAGCTTTTCAGTTCTATCATAACTATTTGGCTAGCAGGTTACTCTGTAGGCTGTTGAAATAAAAGTGACTGGTGTGACTGGACGTGTGGGCTGGCGAGACTGAGATGTGGCTGTCCAGCAGTGCCGCGGATAGAACGTCAGGTCTGTGGGCTCACACCTGCTGGGTACCTGCGTCATACCAGGGTTCTTTCTCTTTGCTTTTTTTTTTTTTTAATCTTACATTCCTTCTAGATTAATAAAAGGTTTTGTGGTGTGTGCAAGACCTTACAGCAACATCACAGCAATCCTGCCTCACGGGTGTTTTGCAGCCACAGTGCCTCCCAGCCCGCATTTCTCATTCATTGACCATAACAGTAGTTCCTCACTGAGAAATGTTCCGGTCACTGAGTGTTGTAATCACTGCCAGGAAGATATTTAAATGAAAGTATAATTTGAACCCAATGAGCGAGCAACACAAGGAAATTCTGGGGATGTTTCTCCCAATGGCAGGGAATATTTATGTAGCCTGCCTACAGTGGCTCATTAGCCCACTAAAAGCCCTTTACTGCATATTCACAGGTAAATGTCCACCGTTCCCCGGACCCCAGAGTGCTCATGGCAGCTTTGATTGAAATGTATAGTATTGCAGGAGAATTTGGGGGTCCTTTGGATGTTGGGATTGATTCAAGTCATGGAAAGGCTGAAAAGTGAAAGAAATAAAGTCCAAATAAGGATGATAATTTTTTTAAATGTATAGTCCTTGTACTAAGGCTCATGGTTATCCTGGCACTCTAATCACTGGGGCATGAAAGATGGGGTAAGGAATCCTGTTTATTCTCCTTCACTCAACTAGTCCATTTGGATGGTGTCTTTAGTGGGAGCTTGATCTTCCTTCAGTAACTTTTCACAGGAAGTGTACCATTTCTTGATATGGGATCAGGCAATCTTAGAGTATATCTTTGTAGTCATAAGGCTTTTGTTTGTTGTGTGAGCCTGGGTAGTAGATTTCGATTTCAGAGGCTAAGTTTCATTACGTTTAAAATAGAACATTAGAGGGGCCTCTGAGAGACTCAGTTGGTTAATCGTCCAACTCTTGATTTCTGGTCAGGTTATGATCTCATGGTCATGAGATTGCCTGAACCAGGAGCTTCTTGGGATTCTCTCTCTTCTCCCTCTGCCCCTCCCCCACTCGTGTGGTTGTGCACACTCGCCCTCTCTCGAAATAAATAAATAAAAATTTCAAAAGTAGCTGTATTCTTTATTAGAGGCCTGAAAGCCATATTTAGCTAGTAGGTTAATTATACTTGACCAACAATTTTTTTCCTCTTAGTTTAGTTTATTTTTTGTAGCAGTAATACATGCAGAGAGCAAAGCAAATCTATTTCCTATAGCAGCTCTATTCTCCAACTACCTAGATCCCTTCCCAGGAGGCAAAACACCAACACAAGCTTCTTATGTATCTTTCAAGAGACTTTCTAAGCACAGTACAGGTAAAACCCACGTGTGCATATGTGCATATATATCCATATTTAACAAAAATGGTAGCATGTGCAAATACATACATGTATTTTGTATGTATGTACACACACATACACTTTGCTGCTTTTATTTAACAATATCTTAGCGATCTTTCTATAGCAATACATAGTGAGTTGCTTTACTGTCTTCAGCTGCTGTATAATATCGCATTTTGTGGACATGCCAGAATTTATCTAATCCTCTATTGAAGGACATTTGACTGTTTCCATTATTTTGATATTGCAGGCACCTTTACTATGAGTATAATCTTGAACAAACTTCGTTTTACACACAAGCCATTGTATCTGCAGGTCAAATTTCCAAAAGTGGGTCAATGGGTGTTTGCATTATAATATGAGAATTTGTTTACATTCCCTAATACTGCTCCTTTGGCTGCATCCCACAAATTTTGATATTTTATGTTTCATTATTATTCAGCTAAAACTATTTTGAATATCCTTTACAATTTCTTCCTTGAACCATGGATTCTACATAAATCCAAATATCCAAGGCTCTTAAAGATATGTTTTATTAATTTTCAAATTTAATTTTGTTGTCTGTGAACATACTCTGTAAGATATCAGTCTTTTGACTTTTTATATGGGCTAGCATTTTATCTTGGTGAATTTTCCATGTGAACTCACATAAATACTCATTTTGCTTTTTTTTGGTAAAGTGTTCTACAGTATTAATTAGGTCAGGCTGTTTGAAGTATTCAGATTCTCTAGAACTTTACTGAGTTTTGCCATATGTACTAACAATTATTAAGAAAAGATTATTAAAGTCTGTAGTTATGATTGTGGATTTATTTCTTGGCTTCTTTCAGTTCTGTCACTTTCGTCTATTTTGAAGTACTATTATTAGGTTCATATGTAAGGATTATTGTGTCTAAGTCCTGATACACTGACCCCTAATTGTTATGGAATGCTCCCTTTACTTCTGACAAGACTCCTTGTCTTGAAGTATCCTTTGTCTGATATTAACATAGCCATATCTACTTTCTTCTGCTTACTGTTATTGTGTATATCATCCCTATATTTTATTTTCAACTTCTATGAGACCTATGGATGTCACAGACAGAATATTGTCTAGTTTTACATTTTGTTTGGTCTTGCCTTTCAATTGCAGTGTTTCCTTTGTTTTCACATTGACAGTGAATCTTGATATAGTTGGGTTTAAATTTACCATTTGCTATTTGTTTTCTGTTTATCTCATTTTTGTTTTTCCATTTCTCTTATGTTTTTTCTTTTTTTTTTAAGTTTTAATGTTTATTTATTTTTGAGGGAGAGACAGAGAGAGATGGGGAAACACAGGATCCAAAGCAGCATCCAGGCTCTGAGCTGTCAGCACAGAACCTGACACGGGGCTCAGACTCATGAGTTGTGAGATCATGAGCTGAGCTGAAATTGCACACTTAACTGACTGCACACCACTTCTTATTTCTTTTCAATTAATGTTTCACGTTCCATTTAAATCCCTATATTGGCTTCTTGGTTCTACCTTTTTTATAATTATGATTATAGTTTTTACTCTAGATAGTATAATAGGGATTCTTACTGAATTACAGACTACTTAGAGTTACTATTAAGACACCTGACATAGATATAAGAACTATATTCATGAGTTCAAGCCCCACATCAGGCTCTGTGCTGACAACACAGACCCTACTTGGGATTCTTTCTCTCTCCCTCTCTCTCTGCCCCTCCCCAACTTGTCCATGTCCACACACATATATCTCTCTAAAAATATATGTATGAATCATAAAACAATATATTTTAATTCTCTATTGTCTACAATGTCATGCATACACACCGATACACACACACATTTACATTGGAACCCTTTCAGTGCAATTTTTTAATTGAAAGGAGTATATTCTTTTATATTTGTCAACATATATATGATTTTTAGTGCTATTTATCCCTTCCTATATAACCTAGTTGCTATCTGGTATCCTTCACTGTGAATAATAACTGTCAGCATTTATTATAATGCAAGTCTGGTAGAAATGAATTCACTTATTTTGTGTATCTGAAAATATTTTTACTTTACCTTGCTGATTTTGAAGTATATACACACTGGATATGGTATGATGGATTCAATTTGCTTTTTATTTTAGCACTTTAATGACTTCATTCCATTATCTTCTACTTTCCATTTCTTAGTGGTGCTTGATGTGTCCTTTTATCTGCTTCATTTTTAATTTTTTTCTTTATTTTTCATGAGTTTGGGTATAAAGTACCTGATTATGGTTTTGATGTATTTACCCTGTTTGGGATTTGCTTAGTTTCTTCAATTTGGATCTATAGGAATTTTTATATTTATTGTATTTGGTAAATTTTAACCATTATTTATTGATTGTTTCTGCTATATTCTATTTCTTTTGTTCCTCACTGGATAGACTGTTTCATATTGTCAACAGGTTGCTGAGTGTGTGTGTGTGTGTGTGTGTGTGTGTGTGTGTGTGTGTTTAAATCTTCATTTAGCTGTGTAATTTAGCCTGGATAATTTTAGTTAATCTGTCTTCAAGTTCACTGATGCTTTCATTTGCCAGTTTTCAGTTTGTTAATAAGCACATCCAATACTTTTTTTACCTCAAATGTTGACCTTTTTTTTTTTTTTTACTTCTAACACTTCATTTGGTTCTTTTTTCTATCATTTCCTTTTTTATTCTGTTGATAGATCTTACTGGTTTATTCATCATATCCTTAAGTTTCTTTAAGCCATATTACACTTATAGGAGCTATTTTAATTTATTTTTTTATTTTTTAATGTTTTATTTATTTTTGAGAGAGACAGAGTATGAGATGGGGAAGGACAGAGAGAGAGGAAAACACAGAATCTGAAGCAGGCTTCAGGCTCTGGGCTGTCAGCACAGACCCCAATGCAGGGCTCAAACCCAGGAATGGTGAGATATGAGCCAAGCTGAAGTCAGTTGCTGAACTGACTCAGCCACCCAGGTGCCCATACTTTTAAAAACATTTTTAGAGAGAGTTTGTAAGCAGGGGATAGGAGCAGAGGGAAGGAGAGAGAGAATCTCAAGTAGGCTCCATGTTCAACGTGGGGTCCAACACAGGGCTTGATCCCCTAGGATCACAACCTGAGCCAAAATCAAGACTTGGTTGCTCAACGGACTGAGCCACCCAGGTGGCCCACAGGAGCTCTTTTAAAGTCCTTGCCTATTAAAGGCTGGATTATCTGGATCATCTTATTATTTTTCTTTATTGAGTGCTTAGTTGGCTGATTGTGAGTTACATTCTCTTGCTTATATCCATGTTTTACAATTTTGTATTGTATATTAGACATTTGTATGATATATTGTAGACTGCACTGATTATCTTTTGATAAAGACTATGTGGCTATTTTCTGGTATTTAGATAAATAACTAGTAGGTCTTCTTGATCTTTTGGTGTGTGTGTGTGTGTGTGTGTGTGTGTGTGTGTGTGTGTTTGGGTCTTGGTTATTTTGTTTCAATCTTTAATCTGGGCAGGAGGACCTTATTTATAGTGTGATCATTAAGCTCTGACCTTTCTGAGGTCTCCAGTGAATGTCCATTATCACAGGTCTCTGGTTTCTGGCTTGTCTAGAAGTTCAGCATATCCCAGCACTGCACAACCTCTTGTATCTCTATTCACATCGCAGTTCTATAGTCGTTGCTCTAGCCTGGACCTTGGGGAATCTAATTATGAGGATGTGCAGTTCATCCATAAGCCCAGGATCCTAAGGAAATTCCCATATAATCTCCTGACCTCCATTTCACCAGGTTCCTTTTCTCTGGCACCTTGCTCTACAAATTCATGTCACTTTAGCTGTCCTAAACTCCAATTTCTGCTTCTAATTCAAAATAACCATAGTGCAATATTTCAGCTTTATCTCTTCATTCCAGGGTTAAAAGGTACCCCTTGCAGAAAGCCAGGATTAAATGTAGTAGTACTTTTCTTTATGTATTTCCCTTCTCTGAAAGATCAAATTCCAGCAATTCCAGTTGACAGATTCCTGGAAGCTGTTGCCTCATATACTTGCCGAGTATTTATAATTGTTACACCAGGAAGTTAAGTTTCATACCAGATATTATGACTTCATGGAAGTTGACACATGGAGTTTTAAAAATTGGAAAATTTCATGTAAAAATATATTTTCAACCTTACATGATAATTTCTGGGGCCCTTTAGACTATTTAAAATGACTTACCAAATGTATAACAATGGTTTAATTTAAATATGGGAATTTGGGAGTGCCGGGGTGGTTCAGTCAGTTAAGCATCCAACTCTTGATTTCAACTCCGTCGTGGTCTCATGGTTCGTGGGTTTGAGCCCCACACCAGGCTCCATCCCAACAGAGCAGAGCCTTCTTGGGATTCTCTCTCTCCTTCTCTCTCTCTCTGCCCTTCACCCACTCACATGCATTCTCTCTTTTTCTCAAAATAAATATTAAATATGGAAAGTTGAAAATATCCCCACTTTCATCTTTGCCCCCAAAAAGGAAAACAGAGGCTGAGGCACAAGAGGCATACTTCATCTCTCATGAATCTGCTGGGGTGATTCAATGTACTTGTCCTGATTTTCAAACTCATAAGAATGTACTGTGTACATGCAGCAATGGTGTTTTTAATGGAGAATTGTACTTTCCTTCAGTATCTACTCTCTTGTCTCTCAGAATTCTGGAAATAATTTTGATGATAACAGTTAATTGTAATATGATATATTCTATCATCCAGTGGCCTTCTCCAATTGCTCATTCCCACCTCACTTCTGCACTTATAAGCCTTTGGCTAGAGGCCAAGTCAAATGGCTATGTGGTAGTATGCCTCATTAGGAGGTGTTAAGAATCTGAAAATTACCACATCACTTATCTCAGATTGATAAAAACATCCTCTACCAGGAAAAGAAAAATAGTCAGATTTATCTGTGTACTCTATAAATAATGGCTGAAATGAACTTTAAGCAGCATTGCCTTGATTAGCCTGTTATGGGCAAAAGGAACTCGACACATTATTTGAATTCCACAAGAAGAGTGACTCTTCTCAACCTACTGCTCAGTCTAACCCTTCTCATTTGTGATATCAGATATCACCTAAAAAATATGTCTGGAAGTACATAAAGTGAGGATATGCCAAGTACTATGTGAAGCCTGCCTTTACTGTCTTAACTGTTCAACCTTAGAGTGAAGGTCTGACTATTATTAATATACAAATAATAAAACGGAGCTTCAGAAAAATTAAATAACTTGTCCAAGTTAAGAAATTGGGGATGTGAATCTTTATGTCTGTCTGCTTCCAAAATTGTTCCTAATCATTTTATGATGATATAAATTTACCTTGTTGTCTTGTAAGACATCACAGGGACTATGTTAACAAAGAAGCTTTATTTTTAGAGAAATTAACTCAGTAGTTTTCCTGTAAAAATTATCTCAAAAGTGTATAGATAAAGATTCCATATCTGTTGAGGTTTTTTTTAAGCTATAAAATTAGATTTGTTCTATTCAAAGCAACTCCATTTTTTTAAAATAATGCTTCATTTGAGATAATGTATTTTAGCATTTTCTTTCCCTCTTGTCAGGATGGAAAACAAAAGGTCTCTTGCTTGACTTAATATCATTATGTCTGACAACATAGTTGGCAAAGCAACTACTAATACACCAAGGACCCTCAAATCCGTACATTTAAAAGCCATTAAGAAAGTTAGCCAACCAGGAGCTTCACATCCAAATATTCAAAGGTTATAACCCAACGAATGATCCGCTTCTGGAGCTGTTGGACATAAACTATGTCACAAGAATCATCATGTTGTTTGATTTCTTTCTTCCTTCTACACAACCCAATACAAAGGTAGCACAGCAAATAGGGGAGATACTTTTGTACATTAAAAAGAGTTTAGATTTTGGTTTATAATTGGAATAGAAAAAAAGTAAAAATCAGAAGGCCCTTTGTATTTAGCATATGTTTGAAAAATTAGTAATTTTTACATCTGATAGAGTCATTAGTCATAACTACTTATATAATATCCAGGTTTATTTCTTCTGATTGTATTCCCTATTTTGTTTTCTTTTAAAACATTTATTTATTTTTGAGAGAGAGAGAAGCAGTAGGGGAGGGGCAGAGAGAGGGAGACACAGAATTCAAAGCAGGCTCCAAGTTCTGTGCTCCAGGCTCTGCTGTCAGCACAGAACCTGATGCAGGGCTCTAACTCACAAACCTTGAGATCATGTCCTGAGCTGAAGTCGGCCGCTTAACCAACTGAGCAACCCAGATGTCACCCCTATTTTGTTTTCCTGATAAGACACTTATCCATAGAGGACATCCAGATGGCCTACAGGCACATGAAATGATGCTCAACATCATTCATCATCAGGGAAATATAAATCAAAACCACACTGAGATACCACCTCACGCCAGTCAGAGTGGCTAAAATGAACAAATCAAGAGACCACAGATGCTGACGAGGGAGTGGAGAGACCAGCACCCTCCTATACTGTTGGTAGGAATGTAAACTGGTGCAGCAGCTCTGGAAAACAGTGTGGAGGTTCCTCAAAAAACTACCAAAGAACTCCCTTATGACCCAGCAATAGCACTGCTAGGGATTTACCCAAGGGATACAGAAGTGCTGAGGCATAGGAGCACATGTACCCCAATGTTCATAGCAGCAATGTCAACAATAGCCAAAACATGGAAAGAGTCTAAATATCCATCAACTGATGAATGGATCAAGAAGATGTGGTATATATATACAATGGAGTATTACATGGCAATGAGAAAGAATGAAATATGGCCATTGAAGCAAAGTGGATGGACCTCGAGGGTGTCATGCTAAGCAAAATAAGTCAGACAGAGGAGGACAGATAGCGTATGTTTGCACTCATAGGTCTAACAGGCAAACAGGAAAAACCTAATGGAGGACCATGGGGAAAGGAAGGAGGAGAGTTGGGGAGAGAGAGGGACGCAAAACCTGAGAGACTATTGAATACTGAAAATGAACCAAAGGATGAAGGGGGAGGGGGAGGGAAGAGGTGGTGGTGATGGAGGAGGGCACTTAAGGGGAAGAGCACTGGGTGTTATATGGAAACCAATTTGACAATAATATATTTTAAAAAATAACAATATTTATATGGACTCCTAAATTTCAAGAAATTATTTAACTATTGAATATGAATGGTAATGCTATGGAAAGTTTAAATCAAATGGGACATTTGAGATTACTTAGTCCAACAAAATTCTCTTTAGTTCTTAGGGGAACAGAGAACCAAAGACAAAGTGATCTTCCCAATTTGAACACAGATTACGGATATACAGGAATAAAAATCTAGGTTTCATGAAGGTTTTATTTTATCAAATTATTTTGATTCAGAGTAGGTTGTTTTTAATTCCAGCAACTATGGAGAATATGAAGGAAGTTAACAATTATGGTGCTTACTTTCATGAAGCTTAATTCATATGTAATATCATGCCAACTAGTGTTAAGTTATAGAGAAAAAAACAGCAAGATAAGGATTAGGAAATGAGGAGGAGGTGCTGAATTATGTAAGGTAGTCAGGAGAGCTCTCTGAGACAGTCACATCTGAGCAGTGACCTGACTGAAATGAGAGATGAAACTATGTTATTATGTTATTGAAGGTGTTTTCAAGAACAGAGGGTATCAGTTGTGAAGGACTCAAAATGGGTTATCCTTGTTTTTGAGAAACGCCAAGGAGAGCACTGGCTTCAGTGCTACGAATGTTCATTCATCCATTGCACATTCATCCCATGGAGCGTGGTTGCTAGAGCAGTAAGGAGGAAATGCGAATCCATAAATCACGGGATGAAGATTAATTGTAATTGTGCTGTCATTTAATTATGTTAACCGTACAGGATTATACAAGTCATGTAATCCTACTTCAGTTGGGAAGCATACATTTTGCAAGTAAAGCTAGGAGGAGGAAAGCGGTTGTGAGTGATGTCTCTTTAAAATGTAGTGACTCTTAAGGTTATGATGTCAAGTCTTTTATGGAAAATAACTATTTTCAAATAATTGTATAGGTCATTATAGGTGTCAGAGCACTTGCACATGAGTTATATAATTTGATCATTTTAGCTCCATGAGTCTCTATCTTTAGTTCATAGTAAAGGAAGTTGAGGTTCAGAGAGGTTAGCTGATTTGCCAAATGTTAGTTTGACAGTTTGGAAAATTGGATAATAAGCCAGAAGTTTAGATAATCCAAATGATTTTACAGAAAATATTTATTGTGCATTTCTTCATGTGTTATGGATAATACTCATTTTTTATTCTGTTTGTTTTCTGTTTATTATTATTATTATTATTATTATATTATCATAAGAACTTGCATATGGTTAGGTTGAGCCTAGTTAGTTTTACAGGCACTATTTAAATAAGACATGTAAGTATGTACATTATATAATGGCCTATAATAAAAAGGGAGAAGTAGAATAAGTGAGTTGAAGGGAAAACATTTTTTTCTTGAATAAATTATATGATCCAAAAGTGTTATCTTTTCATCTTGAACAAAATTTGTCCACAACCGATGAATGAGTGATTGTTATTGGTATAAAATAGTCATGCATAGTATGTTAGCTAATTATGTGGAAAAGGCTTGATTTTGGAAGAAGGACAAAGTCTTGGGAAGTAACATTTGTCATTTTACTTAATCCTTGCCATATTGTTGACCCTTCTATAGATTTTTTATTGACAAATGACATACATGAAGACTGTGCAAATCATAACAGAGCTCAATTAATTTTCCTAAACTGAACACACTCTGTAATCAGCTCCAGATCAAGAGGCAGGCCATTCCCAGCATCCCAGGGTCCTCCCCTTGCTTCATGCCAGTCACTACCCTCCCTGAACACCATCCTGAGTTCTATCACAATAGATTAGTTTTACCTGCTTTTGAGCTTTGTGTAAATAGAATCATACAGTATGTGGCAGTTATTTTTGTTTGGCTTCTTTTGCTCCACATTATGTTGGTGAGAATCGTCCATATTATTGCTTACAGTTGTATTTTGTTTATTCTCACTGTTTTTGTAGTATTTTGTGGTTGTCTGAATATACTGCATATCCACTTTGCTATTGATGGCCATTTGGGTTGTTTCCATTTGGGGACTATTATAAATAGTGTCGTTATAAGCTTTCTTTATATGTCTTTTGGGAGAGAGAGAGAGAAAGAGAAAGGGAAAGAGAGAGAGGTTTCATTGGTGTATAAATCCAGGAATAGAATTACTGGATCATAGGATATACTTATATTTAAAAACACTGCCATGTTTTTAAAATGGTTTTATCCAATTTATCCTCCAATCGTTTATGTGTAAGAGGCCCAGGTGTTCCACATCTTCCTCAACACTTGGCATTATCTATCTTTTTATTTCAATTGTACTTGAATATAACCCATGGTGGATCGTTTCCAGCCTTTTTGAGGTACAATTGACAACTTAGAATGTATATAAGATTGTGAGATATTCATGACAAGCTAATTACATGCCCCTCACCTTGCATAATTTCTCTTTCTTTCTTTCTTTCTTTCTTTCTTTCTTTCTTTCTTTCTTTCTTTCTTTCTTTCTTTTTCTTTCTGTGTGATTCTAACACTACTTTACAGTCAAACAACCATTCCCACTAGGGAATATATCCAAAGGAAATAAAATCAGGGTCTTGAAGAAATATCAACACATCCATCTTCATTTCAGCATTATTCACAATTGCTAAGATAGGGAAACAACCTCAGTATCTGTTGGTGGTTTACAGGTAAATAAAATTGGTACTAATAAATATACTAATAAATATTATTCAGCCTTAAAATCCTGCCATATGCAACATCATAGATGAAGCTGGTAGACATTAAGCAAGTGAAATAAACTACATGCAAAAAGATAAATGCTGTTTAATCTTACTTATATGTGGAATTTTGAATAAACTTGTAGAAGCAGAGAGTATAACCATGGTGACAGGGGCTGGGAAGGGAGAAATGGGAAGATGTTGGTCAAGGGTACAAAATTTTAGTTATACTAGATGAGTAAGTTCTGGAGAGCTAATGTACAACCATGTGACTAAAGTCAACAATATTGTTTTATATAGTTGAAACTTACTAAAAAGGCAAATCTTAAGTGTCTTTACCAAATGTTTTAGTATGAGAATTATTGCCCCACTTTATACCTGGTAAAACAAAGATTTAACAAAATTAAATGATATGTCCAAGACCGTACAACTATGGAAACAGTCAATACTGTCATTCAATTCTGTTTTATCACATAGTATTTACTGTTTCCTTAGAATATTTTCATTTAATTTAACAAGAATGAATTGAGTGCTGAGTATGTTGGGCTTCATAATAAGTGTTGATGAGGAACATGGTTTTTGGAGCAAAGTTCAGAATGTCTAGGATAGGAACAAGAAAAAACACAGTACAAGAGGCGAAGTGCCTTAAATACTACAAAGAAAGCAATTCTATGCAAAGCTAAATGAGGGAAAGTTCGCAATTACCTATAATGCCTGAGAAAAGCATCTCTATTGGATAGAGAAATAAAACAACCTGAAGAAAGTACAGTTTGAGGGAATTATGAGCATGTCAAGGAATTCAAATGTGATAAAAACACAATTGGCATAATTAACCATGAAAAAAAATACAACATTTTAACCATCAAATATCCTCAATTTCTGTCTCCTTGTTCCACATGGTATTTGTATCTAAATTTATATCTAAAGAATGCCATACAAATGGGGGTGAGAGGGGCCAAGACTGGCACAGTTATAGGGTGGCCAAGAAGGAAGGGCTTCATCCTGGGCAATGGCAGACCCTGAGACTGGAGGGGAGAAGCCACGACCTGTGCAGGGTATCAATGCAGAGAGAAGAGTAAGGAAGAAATTGAATATTGAAGAGGGATTAAGGTAGAGTATGAAACTATGAGGTTGGGGATCAGAGAGAAGAATTGTACAGAGAGTAAATAAGAACCAAATGAAATGGCGAGATACTGAAAGCAATCCTAAATGGTTGGCCTGGTTTTAAGTGGTGTTTGAACATTCCTTGTCATCTGGGTTGAAATGGGTGGGTGTTCTTAATTTTCTAGACCAACACAAGGGTGAATAGGATTTGGAATGTAAGGGTGAATAGGTGTTTGGAATGTGAGATAGAACTGGTCACATGATGGCTTGTACAATGCGAGAACAAAAACATCAGTTGTTTTTAGTTGCAAATTCTGCTAAAACAGTGAGTGATCAAAATAATTTCAGAACCCTATCAGAGTTCGTATTAATATTCCACTGAAATCCAGGTCAGCTGAAGTTGAATAAACTTGGGAAGATTTTTTTAACTTATTTTTTTTAGGATTTGGAAAGGTTCTAGATAATAAATGTGAAAAATAAACAGTATTTCACATAACTATACACATGATGCACATGTGGAGATGTTTCTATCTCATCAACAAACATTTCTACCAGCCTTCCTAAGTACCTACGTTGAACTGGTTGCTTGGGATAATAGATATAAAAGTAATTTATGAGATGCAATATGACCAGTGTTTAGTCTTTCAAAGATGAAAAAATCCTCCTTATTGTACTTATTAACTATTCAGCTTTCATGAGATGCACTAGATTAAGGTAGTCCAGGATTTTATCACCTTTGGCTCCAAAATCTGTTTGTCTCCACTACAGATTAGATTTATTGTCATTATGAACACATTTTTTTTAAACCTCAGATCCTCTTCTTGAATGTCTGTGACTGCCCAAGTGTTTGCCAAAAATTTTAGCTAATTTTCTTTAAAGTTTATTTGTTTATTTCTTTTGTATTTATTTATTTTGAGAGAGACAACAAGTGGGAGAGGGGCAGACAGAGGGGGACAGAGAATCCCAAGCAGGCTCTGTGCTGACAGCAGGGAGTCGGATGCAGGGCTTGAACTCACAAACTTTGAGATTGTGACCTGAGCCATGTGTTAGACACTTAACAGACTGAGCCATCCAGGTGCCTATAGATAATTTTTTTTTAAAAAACAAGCATGTATGTGTAATTTGTTTTAGCTATAGTGGGAGTAATCTATGCAGAATAAAGCTTATAGCATAGGGTCCTGGATGCTGGACCAGATATAAAGTTCTATGACAAAAATACAGAATTAAGTGTCTAGTTACATGATTGATTGTAGTGTTCTTTCTATAAATAAAAACTTAAGAAGAATAACAGTTGGAGTTTTTGTAAATTCTAAAAGTTTACAACATGTTTCCATATCTTTCATCTTACTTTCTTTAATGCAATTTATAGTTGCATATGTAAAATTCAAAGAAGATTAATCACTTATGTAAAGTCCCACATCTATTAGGTATAGATCCAGAAGCAAAACTGATTTTCTTATTGTAAGTAATCAGACATTTCATTTCTCCTTACACAGTTGGGGCACCTGGGTGGCTGGGTAGTTTAAGTGTCTGACTCTTGATTTCAGCTCAGATTATGATCTCACGGTTTGTGGGATGGGGCCCTGTATCAGGTCCTGCACTGACAGTATGGAGCCTACATGATGGCTAGTCTCAAACTGGCAGCCATCCCTACTGTCTAATCTAATCTCAGGATACTTTCATCTCTCCAAGTAGGAAAAAAAAAAAGGTAACAACAACCCCTCTCTTCTCATTTACCTGACCCCCAGCTCTTGGCAACCACTAATCTATCTTTTTGTCTCTGTATTTGCCTATTCTAGGTATTTCATATAAATGGAATCATACAATGTATGGCCTGTTTTGTCAGGCTTCTTTCACTTAACATAATGTTTTTGAGGTTCATGTATGTTGTCACGTGAATCAGGACTCCACTCTTTTTTGTGGCTGAATAATATTCCATTGTATGGATGTACCACATCCTGTTTATCCATTCATTCATTGATAGATGTTCGAACCACTTCCACATTATGCATAATGCTGCTGGGAACATTGTATACCAGTTTCTGTGTAGACATGAGTTTCCATTTTTCCTAGATACATACCTAGAAGTAGAATGGCTGGATCATCTGGTGATTGCATGCTTAACTTTTTTGCAGAACTACCAAACTGGTTTCCCCAGCTGCTGCATTGTTCACATTCCTACCAGCAATATCTGAGGGTTGTAGTTTCTTCACATCCTTGTCAGTCCTTTCTATGATCCATCTTTTTTGTTACAGCCATCAGAGCAGATGTGAAGTGGTATGGCACAGTCCTTCGTTTCTCTGATTCTTAAGCCACTAGATTTATTTAAAATTGAGAGTGTCCTATGGCATTGTAGTGTTATGATCAACATAGTATAGATATATTTATATGCATATAAATATTATCAATATAAATCAATAACATATATCATCTATCTATATTGTATATCTAGACACATATATTCTGTTTACAACCACCTTTCCATTTCCCTTCCCATCTTCTTAGTCTCACTTTTTGCTCTGTAATTTTAGAACCATTTAAAATTAAGACAGCCTCTTAAGCATTGTCTTATCACTGAAGGCCTTCACCTTCATGTCACTGTAGGTTTCTGCAAATGAAGCCAGGGGACTGACTAGTCTGTGACTTCACCCAGCTTTAGTCCCACATACTCCTCAGTCACTTAACTGCAGGTGTGACTGCACGAAACCACTGAGGCCTTACAAGGAAGGTTACAAGAAGAGATTCTTCCAGCACATCACAAAGGCAGAAGTGACTATTGGGAATGTGTTATGCCTACAGGATGCTTATTTACAAATAGCTGAAGAAGATGCTATCACAATTGTTTTTCTTCTGCTTATATTAGAAAGGGAAAAATGTCTTTACTCCATGAAATATAGTTTGTCCATTTGACAGGTTAGAATTTGATTGTATTGTATTGATTATAAAATCTCATTGTAAGTCACTAAACAAGACTCAGGCAGAAAACGCGATTTTGAGGAGCAGTGATTCTAAAATACAATAAGTGAGAGTTCTGGCATTAGCGCAGTAATTTTTTGGGGGGTGTAACTCTGAATCAATCATATAACCTTTTGGTTATATCACTTACCAATGATGAGATTGCAATAGAAGACTTTTAAGGTTCCATCTTGAATTAAACTTTTATTCTATGTTTCACTGAATATCACACAGTGTAGTAGTAGTATTTTTCTTCTGCATCTCTCTGGGTGTTTTGTTTTTATACCTGAAATTTTGATTACTAAATTTAAAAAATGTTACAAAGAAATGAAGGGGAAAGTTACTGACATTGAGAAAAGAGGTAGTATACTGGTGATTTTACGAAATGAACTTTGATTGCATATTAGCTTTGTCTACATATAAGGTAGTTCCTTCAAAAACATCCATGAGACTGTGTGTGCTGAGGTTGTGTTTGATTTTGATTCCCAGGGATACATTTTATATGATATGGATCACCAAAATGTGCAATAGTCAGTCTCTTAAATTAACCAGACATTTTACTGGGACCAGATCTGGGCACAGCCTTGAGTGATGTTAGCTCAATGGGTGATTCAAACCTGAATAGTTGTGTTCTGTGAAGGAAACTTTGTTTAGAAAGGAAATTTTGGGGTGCCTGGGCGGCTTGGTTGGTTAAGCATCTAACTCTTGATTTCAGCTCAGGTCATTATCTCACAATTGTGAGATCAAGCTCCATATCGGGCTCTGTGCTGACAGCATGGAACCTGCTTGAGATTCTCTCTCTCTCAAAATAAATAAATAATTTTTTAAAAAATTAATAAAAGAAAGGAAATCTTGCCTCTTAATTTTGTATGATGAATCTTTTGTAACCAAGTGCTACCAGAAATTATGTGCAATTGCCTCTAATTTTTCTTAGCAGAAAACCTGTATTTCAGGTTCTTTGCATTTAAGCATTTGCTAGTTAATTTTTTTAAATCTGTTCTCTCTTTTGTATCTTCTTTTCTTCTGCAGGATGTTTTCACTCCAGAATGCAAATTTAAGGAATCTGTATTTGAAAACTACTACGTGATTTATTCTTCCACACTGTACCGTCAGCAAGAATCAGGCCGAGCATGGTTTCTGGGACTCAATAAAGAAGGTCAAATTATGAAGGGTAACAGAGTGAAGAAAACCAAACCCTCATCACATTTTGTACCAAAACCTATTGAAGGTATGAAACGAACATCTTTTCTTTTTATACCCTGATCTGTGTGTTGTTGCCAATTTTACTCCTTGTCCCTTGTTCAGTGGAGCTTGCTTGGAATGCAACAGAGCCAACATTTCAGAAAACACAGTAGCACCTCTTCCTTAAAAAAATCTATTACAAATGCTTTGCATTTATTAAAAAAAAAACTGCTTGAATATAGAAGTTAGAAAATTCCTGAAAGTAGAAAAAAATAGTGCTAGCTGCCATTTGACATGTAATTTCCTTCACGGGTGAACAGTGATTTCTCAAGCTACAGTCTTGAAAAACCAATCATGGTATTATAGTGCTTTAATTTGCAAAAAGCCTTCAGAATTATGCTTATATCCTAATCTATACACGTTTGTAAACAGATCTAACAATATGATGGATTAATTTTTCTTTGTGTTTTCTAAGGAAAGGAAACTCAGTTGAGTCTATAACCAACCCCCTCCCATGATCATTTAATATAGTGTTCACTTATTTCAAATTGGTTGGTGAATAAATAATTTTATGCTAAGGAAACCCATTTTTGGTGACTTGTTCCTTAGGGAGGATGAGAATATACCATTGGGGTAACTACTTTTAGGGGATTCAGTCAAGTTTCAATACAGCCTACGAAAATAAGAGTGGCCTAGACATTTACCAGTAATATTCCTTTCTAAAAGTTACATTGTTAGTCATTTAAAGCATTAGTTCAACTTCCTTGTCTGAGGAAATGAGGAAACTGAGGCAGTGTATTGCAATTCTGTAACCTAGACAGGCTTTCCATCCCTTAACTGTCTACAAGATATGGTCAGGTCAAGCAGTGTGGGGTCACAATGCCTCTGCATAGTACCTTTGACTGTAACACTCAACAAACATTTGTTCAATCAATACTGTGTTCAAAGCACTGAGGGCAAATGACCCTGGTCCCTCTCAAAACTCCTTGCACACCTTGTGCTTTTAACTACACAAAACACAAATTTCCTTCTTATGCTCTTTTTTAACTATTGGGGGACGTGTAGTTTTTTTGTCCACCTCTCCCCACAATGTTCATCTACTCGTGTGCCTGAAAATGCCTCTTAGTCTTCATGAAGGATGAATGCAAGAGTCACTACTTCTGTGAGAGCCTCCCTGACTCTCCTCAAGTAGAATTACTCTGTCACTTCACTGTTGTATACAGTTCCCTCTTCTAGAAATGATCACACTGTATTAAATTTGCCTGTTTGCCACACTGTCTCCTTTTATCCACGGTTAGATCATTTTTTGAATGCACAGAATATGTTGTATTTTTTCCTCATATATCCTTGTTTCTTGCATATCAAATATCTTGCATATCAGAGAGAGATCTCCAATAATCTGTTGTTAATTGAGTAAATGAACACACGAATGAACAGATGAATAGGTAAGTACAAGGACAAAGAAGAACTGTATGCTCCAGATAACCTTGTAATATTCTTAGAGATAGGAAATAATGTTTACTAATGGTAATAGTGTAATGTGAAAAGTGATGTATTACACATTGCCAGAAATGACATTGGGATTTAGAGAAAGAGCTGTCACTTTCACCAGAAAAAAAAAAAAAAGTTACTGAAAAGCTGATTACTTAAATGAACTTCAAGGCTGGCCAAGTTCAGGCCATTAGAGATGAGAGGCAAAAACACTCCAGATTCAGCAAGTGTGAACTATGAAAAGTTTTGTATCATTTTCTACTGGGGTATAATCATTCATGTTGTATTCATTTCAGCTGTATAATATAATGATTCAACAATTCTATTCGTTTGTTAGAGCTCATTAGGATAAATTTACTCTTAATCCCCTTTAAGTAGTTTGCCTATTCCCCTACCCACCGCCTCTGTGTTGTATCATTTTTATTTGTGCATTTAAATAGATTTTTTTGTTGTTGTAGGAACACATGAGCACATGCTCATTAACACTTTTCAGAAAATCCAGGAAACTATAAAGGAAAGGAAAAAAATCATGTGTTTTATGTATTCTTTTTATGGATAATGCTTTTCATGCTGACCTCCCAAAAAAGACACACACACACACAAACATTACCCTCCTAATCATGACTTCTGTCTGCACTTTGGCTACTCAGGCTTCTTGAGACTGTATGGTGATGTTCATATTTCTAAGAGTAATGTATACAGTGACCACACTCCTAGTCCCAGAGCTGCCCGAATTCTCTGAGTATTGCTTCATTTCAGTACAGATGTAGCAAGAGACAAGCAGACATTCCTCACTGTCTCCCTTAGAATCGGGTTTGCTGGGTCCGATACAAAACGCACGCTAAGAGCAGCTTCATCATACTGCTTTATTCTCATAAACAAAATCAAGAAACCTGCTGTCCAGGGCCAGTTCTGTGGCTTCCCAACTGTTAGGGACCTCAGCTATGTCCGGCTCTGAGTGCCACCTTCCCTAGGATGTCGTACAATCGTGCCCTGCACTGTCAGCACAACTAGGGGCCCTGGATCTACTCTTATCCCCACGATCCAACCAGCATCCTGTCTAGTCAGAGCGAAGAAGGGATGAAAGAGGCCGAGGCACAGCCCTGTCCCAGTGTTCTCTTCAGCAAGGTCCCCATTAGTTGTCATACTTAAGTGCAGGGAAGCCTAAGAATGCTAGGTCTTCTGCATGGCCACGTACCAAATAAATATCCAGTTATTTTGAGAGAGTGGCAGAATGGCCTGGGAGAGTGAGAGCCTCTGCTTCAGTCTGCCATCGTCTTACCTTGAGAATAATCCTGACTTCCTAATTTTCTTATTGATGGTTTTGGTTCATTGTTTTATTTTCATTTTTCTTATTTGTGGATGTTTTAGAATGATCTTCCTTTTGTTCTGAAAGGAACAAAGTCCATTTTAAATCAGATTCATGAATACTTGGATTTGTTTCTGAGACTCTTTGTCTCTTTTGACTGTGGAAATAAGAGCAGAGGTGTGAAGTATATGGAGGATGATGAGACTCACTTGCAAAGATGAAAACAACAATGTAATTTGTTTCAGAACAAAGGCCTTTTTAATTCCCTACAAATGCCTTTGCCTTTTGTCTAAGAAAGCAAGGACCACTTTTTTGAACAAATTAGCTAATTGTTCTATAAATGCTTACTTTGTACAGGTATTGTGCTAAACATATCTCGGTTATTGCCTCTTTTACTTTTCATTCCATTTCCATGGAGTGGAATCTAATATTATCCCCACTTTACAAATGTGGAAAATGAAGCACAAAGACGTTAAGTAACTTGTCCCGTATCGAGCGGCTTGCCAGGGATAGAGGCAGAATCCGGAGAAGCCATTCTGACTCGAGCAAGCAAGCACTTAATCTCTGTGAAGATGGATGAAACTGCTTACAGTCTGAGGTCTGAAATGCAGCCTCAACACAGCATAGTAAGACCCTGGCAAATGCTTTTGACTAAATGTCTCCATTTGCTTCTCTTTTTTTGAATCAAGAACATACTTGCTCCTTAGAAGTAAAAGCCTTTTCAGATTTGTGGAGCTCTTCATGTTCTAATATTGTAACAGACACATGAAATTGATCAGTTCTCCCATACCTAGTTTGATTTTTATTTGTAAGTTTCTTTACTTATTTTGAGAGAGTGAGACAAAGAAAGAGCAAGCCAGGGGCGGGTGTTGGCAGGAAGAAGGGGAGACAGAATCCCAAGCGGGCTCTGTGCTTGATTAAGGTGGGACACATGATTGACCGTGCACCCCCGCATATTTCGTTTGTAATTTGATATCATTTTTATAATGCAAAAATAGGAACACTTTACCATTGATTCTTCCTGAAGCAGTAGCTGTGCTTTATAATATCAAATGATATAATTATGTGATTATCATTATTACCAAAGATATGTACACTGGAAGTTTTGTCAGGCATTGAGAACTGTGCACTGAGAACTTCTTTCTCCTCACTAGGATCCCCAAACTGGTCATGCCACCACTTTATTACCACAATTACTAGTCTCACTGCACCTATCTACAATTTATCGTTTGTTAGGTAGGTTGTATATGTCACCTTCATTAAACCTCACAATAGCTCTTATGTTATTACCCTCATTTTATAGATGAAGAAACTAATATTTAAAATAATTAAGTAAGCAATCCCTGTCCAATCATAGGGCTAGATAAATACAGAAGTGAGATGGCAGTCTAGGAAGCCCACTGCCAAAATCTATACATCTATCCCCTATACTCTACTGCCCTCGAATCTGAAGTAAGCCTATGGACATGCTAATACTTAGAGAATTCAGTGATAGAAAAGCAGAAATGTTGTATCTTTGTACAGCTTGAACAGCATGCTAGCTCTAAACCATGCAAAATGGAACCCATCTCATGTATACATGACAAGATAAATTAATATCAGCAGATAGATAGGATAGTTATGGGAATGCCATGTTAAAACTAGGTGAGTAAGAATTGACAATACATCTTTTTTTTTTTTTTGCTTAATTTTAACAGGCTCCATTTCCTTCTCTGCAAAAGAAAAATCTGGAAGCAGCTGATTCCTAAAGTTCTTTGACAATGACTTTCTGTGCAGTCTTTATAAGCCCTTTATAATGTAAACCCATGTTCCTTCATGGAACCCAACTTAGAATTTATAAACAAAATGATTCTAAATACATTTCCCTTATTGAATTATTGAATGAATAAAGTACAATTTTATGAGCTATTTCCACAGTGGATGATTTGTGATTGGGGGAGAAGGATGAGGATGAAAACCATTTTAGCCATAACTCGTTGTAAAGAAAGTCTTCAGTAATATTTCTTCCATACACCAGTTATAAAGCACATAACCAGAAGACACTTTCAGGAAAGAAGGAAAATGACAGCTTCATAAGACGTTGTCCACTTTGCTGGCTAGCCAGAAAGGTTGTTAGTTATTTTTTTTAAAGGAATTTTTGTAAACCTGTAAACCCACCACTGTATGGTTACCAACAGAGTCCAGTACTACGGACTGTAAATGCCGTCCGCCCCCCCCCCCCCCCCCCCCCCCCCCCCCCCCCCCCCCCCCGTCCCCGCCACCTCCTCTGGGAAGGGAATTGGCCATTGATTGAGGAAAAGTCAGAGGTTTGTTTTGTTTTTCAAATGCTCTCTCCTTCCCCGTCCTGATGATGATATCATTTTTTATATCGTGATTCCCAAAATTAAACTCTGCCAGTCCCAGGATCTTTAAGTCCTGCACTGATTACATGTTAATAATCACCCGCCAGCCCCTTTCCCATCGTAGCCTCGCTCTTCACCCTGGGTTTAGAACACAGGCAGTGTTAATGAAGGGTTGCAAGGGTGTCTATTCAGACAGATGGATGGACTTGATATTTAAACCCATTATATGTATACTTGCACATCTGCCTTTACTTTACATGGGTCCCCTCCCCTGGAATTTAAGACAACAGTATAGGCTTCATGATTCCCAGTTTTGCCCTTTCAGAGTATTGTTCACACCACAAATAAGTAACTCCCCCAGATTTAAACTGTCTTGGTGGTAACCTCCTCCTTTAGCTTTAGATACAGCAGGCAAATACTCATTGACAAAGAACAAGATTCAGTCTCCTCCTTTTCTCCTCCCTCCTCCAAGAAGCTCATTACTCAGCTCCTGCAGGTGGTTTGCATTTAGAATCTAGTCCCTTCCGTCTGAAAACAATGTGTGCACTTTCCAAAGACTTAAGCTTCATAAACTTAATCCCAGAGAGAATTCTTTCTAAAGTAAAATTAGTAAATATCAATTGAGAATCATTGCTACAGAAATAGTAAACTATAAATAAAGGAACATTTGCTAATTTCCACCAATGTATCTTCCAGTCGGGAGACAAGACTAACACACACACACACACACGCACACACACACACACACACACACACACACAGGTATAAATTATGTTTTTCCTGGCATAACTGTTGACTTCAGCTAATAGAACCTGATTTACTTGCCAGCAGTAGAGTGTAGATCAGTGATTCCCAAACATCAGTATCTGAACCATTGGAGTGTTCAGAAAGCTACAGATTCTCAGGCCAGGTCTCCAGAGTGTTCTCACTTTTTTCTCTAAGTGATTATGATGGCAACCAGGATCAAGACGTAGTGTTCTAAACTGAATCTGGTGATTCGAGGCTCATTTGGACCAAATCTAGATGTCCATAGGCAATTATTTTTTTATGTTTTTTCTAACATTTTATTTATTTTTGAGAGAGAGAGAGAGAGAGAGAGGGAGGGAGAGAGAGTGAGCATTAGCAGGGGAGGGTCAGAGGAAGAGAGGGAGATACAGAATCCGAAGCAGGCTCCAGGCTCTGAGCTGTCAGCACAGAGCCTCACACGGGACTCAAACCCATGAACCGCGAGATCATGACTTGAGCTGAAACTGGATGCTCAACTGACAGAGCCACTCAGACACCCCCATAGGCAATTATTTAAATTTATTAAAATTATTGTGATCAATATGTTGGACTAACATAGAGTAAACTATCACTCTGACACCATGGAATTAAATATGTCAAACATGTTATATTTTGCCATTTCATACTGCTGTTAAGATGGCTATATTTTAGTGCTGAGTTAAATTAGTATACAGAGTAAGTTTGAGGTAACACCAATTACTGTACTACATCGACACTAAGAAAAAATAGCCTAATAGAAATCAATTAATCAAGAATAAATTGTAATATTTTGATAAAACTTTTGCCAATGATTTGCTGAGCAATTTTGAGAAAATGATTTACCCTAGTCAACCTCAGTGATCTCTGAAGATGTAGTTGATTATAAATGCCATCTGTTTCCTAGGAATAATATGAAGATCAGATATTGTAAGAAACTTGGATATCCCAAATCTGTTAGATCAAGCAAAGTGCCTTCTTAATTTTCCCTTGGAAACTGGACATTGTATTATTAGATTATGTACTGGATAAATTCTGTGAGATGTGGTGTTCATGAAGGGATTAGAGACAATGAAAATTGAAATTTGGGGGGAAAATAATCTCTTCAAGAACTCTAGAATGGGATACCAAAGAACTGAACAAATCAGGAGTCCTAATGCTTTAGACCTCTAATTAGGAGAATACTAATGGCAAAATGATTTTGATATTTTTATTTCAATTGCCTCGAAAGAAAACTAAATGTTGTGTTTTCCAAAATCCTCTTTTAGACCCAACTATACCAAAAGACAAGGAAAGATTAAGGAAAAAAGAAATACCTACCACTGATGCCCCTGATTGTTTTAAATATAGCAAAGATAATAGCTGCCATTCTCTCTCTCTCTCTCTCTCTCTCTCTCTCTCTCTCTCTCTCTCTCCCCCTCCCCCTCTCTCCCCCTCTCCCCCCCCCCATCTTTTGAGGTTTGGATCTCTGCCAGCCTGTGACACCTTCCCCCAAACCAGTGTAACTCCTTCGAAGCAGCAGTTTCCTGGCTTTAAATTTAGTCTTTAATAAAACCCTCCTGTCTCTCCCTGACATATTCTTCTTCCATATCTTTCTCTCTCTTGCACACAAATATTGCTTTTGATCTCTTTCTAAATGAAGATATAGATCTTTGTGTTCACAATGTCTCTCTTTATAATAAATATTTACAGCATCCTGGATACATTCTTTTGGCAATTCATTGCTTCTGAACCAGCACTTAGAATTCTTCTACAGTTCCAAAGGGATTCCATGTGACATTAATTAAGGTGTGAAATTGCTTCATGTTAATTGCTCACACCCTTCCATGATCTGCTATTAAGACAATTAAATATCTTTAATGGTACATTAACTAACAGAGCAATCTAACCTTTCCACTTCTTTGAAATTACAGAGGGCCAAGGAAAATTCAATTAAACTGGTAGTAATAAGAACATTAGTCATATTTCATTCTTCTTTGATAGAAACTGATATAGGATGGGGGTTCTTTATAGAGTGTCACTTATGAATGCTATCAGAAACTGGAGTTATATTGTTCCATTTGGAAATGGAATTTGTCAGCAGCAACTACAACTGCCTTCCATACAGGTTTTCCAAACCCCTTTGTGTTTGGACCACCTCCCTTTGAGACGGACCCTCAAAGATTTCCACCTGCGTCTCTCCATAATTACAAGAACTCTCACTTTTTAAACGATATTCAGGAATCCAGCAGGAATATAAGTAATAATTAGTAGCAACTGTACTGCTTTATGTACTGTTTGTGGGGCTTCTTACTATTTTCAACACGTCAAGTGTTAGTTGACGGCCACTAACGCTTTGACAGTATGCAGCTTAAGCTTATCATCCCAATTTTAAACCTGAAGAAACTAAGATTGAGAGGTTAAATACTCACCCAGGTCCATAGATTTAGAGGCAAAACTATGTCCAGAGCTGTTATCTTTATCACACATTGCCAGAGGAGCCAATAAGCTGCTGCAGGCTTGACCAATGGGTTTATAACGTACAGGCAATAGTGACTTGACAAGAGTGATTTCCATGGTGTAGCCAAATAAGTCTAGTTGGAGTGCATTCAGGTTATCACAGGAGGTAAAGAAAAGAAGAAGGTAATATTAAATCACACTTTGGAGGCGCTCTACTGTAAAGGAGGAGCAGAGACATGGCAAGCGGTGGCTGGAGAGGAGCATGTGAGCTACAGGGGGTTGTTTGCTTGTTTGAAGCTATTACACCATATGTATAGATTGATGGAAACAAGTACGGAGGAATGACTTTGGGCATTAGAGGAGACATGGTCACTGAGTCACACTGCCCAAGGGAGGGGGCCCCAGTACAGAAGTGGCAAGTGGAGGGCTGGATTTAGACAGGTGCAGGGAGGGTGCAAGCTCTGTCACAAGCAGGGAGCCAGAACATGTGTGAGCAGATATATGCAGGTGGTCTTTTTCATGATGGAAATACGAACCCTTTCTTTTCAGCTTCTCTTTTCTATGCAAAATGCAAAACAAGGTAGTTTACTGATAATAAAGGAAGGAAGGGAAACATGAAGGAGAGAGAGGGAGGTGAAGGAGAGAGAGAGAGAGAAGTCAAGAAAAGAAAGAAGACAGGCCTATTACCTGAATCGGAGGAGAGTTTGAGGAGTTAAGTGAAGGGATGTAATAGGGAGGAATGGGAGAGGAAATTGGCAAGAGAAATGCAGTAGCATTTCAGGAAGTGCTGAGCACCCCCATAAGGATTGGGATCAAGTTTTGACTTGAGACCAGTCAAGAAGGCTTTATGTTTTTTGTTGTTTCCAGACACATTAAACTATCTGACTTTAAGCTTAGAGCAGGAACCCTAGAGTTAATGACACAAGAATTTTAATGCTGATTCTGCCCTATAGTGTCCGGCACTACTTCCAACAAATTACGTTTTCTGTTCCTCAGTTTCTTCAGCTGAAAGCTAGCCAATAAAAGTGTCCATCTTTTGGGTCATTTAAAATAATCATAGTGCGGGGCACCTGGGTGGCTCAGTCGGTTAAGCGTCCAACTTCGGCTCAGGTCATGATCTCACTGTCCTTGGGTTTGAGTCCCACGTCAGGCTCTGTGCTGACAGCTCAGAGCCTGGAGCCTGTCTTCAGATTCTGTGTCTCCATCTCTCTCTAACCCTCCCCTGCTCGTGCTGTCTCTCTCTGTCTCTCAAAAATAAATAAAAAACATTAAATTAATAAAATAAAATAATCATAGTGTATATAAAGTGCAGATATATAGTAAGGACTCAATTAATATTAGCTATGATTGTGAGGACACTGCTTAGGAGGAAGGACCTGCTGGGTGGTACCTGCACTGGGTTGTCTGGTTTATAAATAATAGCAGCTTTTGATATTCCGCGTTTTTCATACTTTTAAGAAAAGCGTTATTTTGGTTTGTTTCTGAAGAAAAGTTTGTAATGGATATAAATGTGACTTTTTTATGTTTTATCTATTTTTGAGAGAAAAAGAGAGAGAGAGAGAGAGAGAGAGCGAGCATGATCAGAGAGAGAGGGAGACACAGAATCTGAAGCAGGCTCCAGGCTCTGAGCTAGCTGTCAGCACAGAGCCCGATGTGGGACTCGAACCCATGAACGTGAGATCATGGCCTGAGCCTAAGCCAGACACTCAACCGACTGAGCCACCCAGGTGCCCCTAATTGTGATTCCTGAATGTTAAAAATTACAAACAGGGAATCTGAGCTAGTATAATGGCAAAGAACACTTACATACCTCTGAAGATTGCATTTGCAACAAAAGTACCCATGAAAAGAATATAATAGGAAAATAGTATTTGGAAAGCCCGTCCTGGAAAGACCTATCCCTAATCTTATAAAGAGGAGATGTGTTTTATTTTTGACAAGATTTCGGTGCTTAGTGATATATATTAGATCTCTCTCCTTTCTAGTAGCACAATCTTGCATTTAAAAGTAAAGCAAAAAAGAAATAAATCAAGCAAATACCATGTATTACTCTAAAGTTGGTAGCTTATGGTTTTGTTATGACCAAGTGTAGCATTTCATTTATGACGCTAGGACTGTGTGGCTTTCTACAGAAATACAGTCACTGAATCTTGGGTGGCTGTGACAATGACAGCATTTACCATGCCAGATCACAATGTGATGTCATACAGGTGTGATTTGTCACATTAACGAGTTGAACTGGGGATTTCTAGTGATTGCTATGTCTTAAAGTAATGCATGATATGGGCTGTGCTATCAGAAACTTTGCATCTCCTCCTGTCTGCACAAGAGGAAGAGTATTTTCTCACCAAATCCCTCTACCTCATTTTTACTCTGAAAGGTGCAGTGAATGCTTCTGTTTCAGTGTACTGTGGATCAAGAAAAGTCAAAACATGAAAAAAGGAGACATCCAGAAGAAGGGGAAAGAGTGATGAGGAGGGGAAGAAAGAAATTGAAACATATATCAAAATAGAAGGAAAAGAGAAAGAAAGTCGATATGAAGAAAGAGTACTAAAGTACCAAATAGAAATGCTTCCCTTTTCAGAATATTATCTTCTTTTACCATTTATCCAAAACTAGTATGATACCACATGTGTTAGAGGAATAATGATATGTATCTCAAAAACATCCTGTGGGATAAAAAAGAGCAAGTATTTTTTTTCCTGCTTTAAAGAAGAAAGAGGCCAAAGAATGTGATTAAGAACCAACCAGAGGGCCAGGTGAAACAAAAGCAGTGTTGTTAATCAGACATTGTATCATCAGGACATTGAACATTCTTGATAGTTGGATACTGAAACTTTGTTGAAAAAAAAAATAGTGTGAGTGAAATCAGAAAGAAACACAGTTGTAAATCAGTTCCATGGCAAGAGGTAGCCATTCAATCATACCCACTGAAAATAAAATCTGCATCACAAGTGTAGTCCACTTGTCTTGGATGGGACATGATTAGACTGTAAGTTGCCTAAATCAGACAACTTGTGTCCAATTGTTAAATGGGCAGTGGCACTGAATCTGAGTTTCAGAGGATTGTGACTGGGGAACTGGGAAAACAAGAAATACAGGGATTGGATTTTTGTTTGTTTTACTTTATTCCCAGTCCAGAAATTATTCTTCACCAAAAGAATAGCTGAAGTGGGCCAAATGCATACAACAGAGGGCACAAGAAGAACCTATTCAAGAGCAAAGAGATTTTTAAAACATTGAAGAGCCTCCTAAAGCAAAACAAATCTATTCCTAATGAAATAATAGCTTATTGTAATGGAAAGGGATGGAAAAGCACCCCCCCTTAAATATCATTGTACTTTCAAATAATGCAAATTAAGAGATCAGAGGTCATTGCAATTACTAATAACGAGCTGATTATCAGGAAGAGAAAAACTTAATCTTACATAATATAAGGATGATTTAAGATGCACAATTCAGCAGCTGTAGAATTTATAGAAATATTTGAAAATCAGAAACTAGGAGGTTTCCTAGACATGCTTCTTTAATATTTCTCATGGGGCACCTGGGTGGCTCAACTGGTTGGGCATCCAACTTTTTGTTTCAGTTCAGGTCATGATCTCATGGTTCCTGAGTTTGTCAGCTGTGCTGACAGCATGGGGCCTGCTTGAGATTCTCGCTCTCCCTCTCTCTCTCAGCTCCTCCCTTGCCCCTCTTCCTCTCCCTCAAAATAAAAAAAAAAAAACCTAAGACACATTTTTAATAAAAAAATAAAGATTTCCCACAACTACTTAGTAATATATGATTGGAACCAGAACTCCAAATTCTAATAATAGTAGCTGTATAAAATTGATTAGTTTTTTTATTGTAAAGTATATGTGATGCTTATATATGGGGTTCGTAATTCTTGACTTATTTGTTTAGTCTTCTTAAGTGCTACATTAAGCTCCCCACAAAACAAAAGGATAACCGATTTTAACATGTTCATTAGCTTGACCAAGTGAAACCCACCTTTCAATGCAGTCAAAATAATGGTACTTGGAGTATATCAGATATTGTGTGTGTTAGAGAGGCGGCAGGTCACACATGTAATGGTGCCTCAGCTAGGTTTATTTCTAAGAACTTACAATTGTGTTTGCAAGATATCAGAACTCATGCAAGTTTCAGATGCTGCCAACCATTTCTTATAGAACCTGTGCAGTAAGATTCATTTTGATTGATTCTTTCTGACTAATCTGACTGGCTGTATTCATGTCATGTAAACATAGTTAGACACTTTTCCATATAATGAGATTGAATAGATTTTCCCCTATACACTCCTGTATTGGATGGACATTTTTTTTTTAACTCTTCATTCACTATCAAATTGAAACTGATAGATATCAGGATCGTGGTTTAAATCTAACTTGGAATTCAGGAGGTCCGACACAAGTTAGCCCGGCCAGACTAATCCCTTCCCACTTCTCTATTTACCCCAGTCTTCGACCAGTCACTTTTTCTTATATTACCTGCACTTCATTTCCTTACTCTTCTTCAATACCCTGGCCATCTCTCTAACTCCTCTGCATCCTTCAAGGCAAAAGCAACATCAAATAGCTATTGTGATGTCCTAATTTCTATTCAACTCTCTACCCTGCCTCTGAACAACCTGTGATTTTTGTGCATGTCTGTTCTCTCCTTTTTTGCTCTCAGCTCCATGAGGGCAGGAATCAAGAAGTCATTTCTTGCAGTTGCCAAGGAATCAAGCAGGGTGCCTGGCACAAATTAAATGTGCACCTGTTTATAGAATAAATGAGCAAATCAGTGCTGAGCAAATGCATCTTTGGATACTAGTTCACAAAAGTAACTGAAATTCAAGGAGAGAAAAGAAAATGGAAAGTGCATATTGAATGAAAATGATACAACTTTAGTTAAGCCAAGTAAAAAGGGTCAGCAAATGTGACCCAGCTCATCCTACCAGAAGCATCCAAGATATTCTGCCTCTACCAAGACAACCCATGAACCTCAGGTCCAGTTGGGTCAGAAATGTTTTCACCACGGTCCTCCCATTGTTCAGTCATTTAGAGCATTAGCTCCAGTCAGGACACCTGTAGAGATCAACAGACTCTTCTAAGAGTGAACCGTAACAGAAATATCATATGAACTATATATGTAATTAAAATTTTTCTGGTATTTACATTTAAAAAATAAAAATAAGCATGTAATATAAATTTTAATAATATATTCAACCTCAAATATCCAAAATATTTATTCAACATGTAATCACTTTAATACATTACTACTGAGATAGTGTGTGTGTGTGTGTGTGTGTGTGTGTGTGTGTGTGTGTGTGTTTTATATTTGCAGCACATCTGAGATAGGAATAACCATGTTTTAAGTGCTCCGCGACCACATCTACCAAAATAGTCTATTAGGCAGTGCAATCCTGGGGTATTCTTAGCAGGTTTTCCTATCCTCTTAGCAACTCTGTAATTTCTCAGTTATATCTCAATTCTCTCTGTTTTGCTGTAGTTTCAGACCAATATTTCACTATTAGGGAAAGATTGGCTCTTCCCATGCAATAGAACATTTTGGCTTTAGTAGTCATCTCTTTGTGTATAGCTTACACTTGATATTTGTATGTGTGTGTGTGTGTGTGATTTTTTAAAAAAATAATATGTGTAATTACCATATACACAAATAGAATTTACCATTTTTACCAGTGTAAGTGTAAGTAAGTCACGTTGTACCAGTACACAGGTTACCATCTCCCTTCTCCCAGCTCCCGGCCACCACTGTTCTCCTCTGTCTCTATGACTACTTTAGATATCTTATGTTAATGGAATCACAAAGTATTTGTCCTTTTGTGTCTAGTTTAGCACTTAGCATAGTGTCCTCAAGGATCATCCATGCTTGTGTCAGAATTTTCTTCCTTTTTATTTATTTTTATTTATTTTTATTTTTTATTTTTTAGAATTTCTTTTCTTTTTAAGATTGAACCATATTGTATTGATTGTGTGTACTACATCTTGTTTATCATTCATCCATCGATAGATATTTTGGTTACTCCCACCTTTTGACTATCATAAATAATGCTGCTCTGAACACAGGTGTGCAAATACCTGTTCACATCCCTGTTTTCATTTATTTGGGAATATCGAGAGGTAGAATCTCTGGGTCATATGACAACTGTATGTTTAATTTTTTTGAGAAATCACAGTATCATTTTCCATAGTGGCTGTACATTTTACATTTCCACCAGTGACGTAGAATGTTCTAAGTTTCTTCACATACTCACCAACACTGCTTATCTTGTTTTTTGTTTTTGTTTTCTTTTTTTATAATAGCCATTCTAGGGGCACCTGGGTGGCTCAGTCAGTTAAGTGGCCGACTTCGGCTAAGGTCATTATCTCGCAGTACATGGGTTCAAGCCCCATGTCAGGCTCTGTGCTGACAGCTCAGAGACTGGCACCTGCTTTAGATTCTGTGTCTTCCCCTCTCTCTGACCCTCCCTCACTCACACTCTGTCTCTCTCTCTCTCTCAAAAATAAATAAACATAAAAAAAATAGCCATACTGTTACATAGGATTCATCCTGTAGTAGTATTTGTTTTCATTAACATTTTTGGATGACATTAGGAATATTTAGTAGAGGAAAGGCCAACTTGGACCTCAGTTAATATATGGATATAATTTGGGGCACCTGGGTGGCTCAGTTGGTTAAACAGCTGACTTCAGATATATGAACTAGTGTTTTCAAAACCCAGAATTTTTCCATTTATTGGAATATCGGAAAGTTAGTGATCGAGTAGGCTCTGGAAGAGGAGCAACCTACGTACTCGGCTATGGTCCTAATGAGTTTTGTTCTTTTTGAAACGCCGAAAATCTTCAGATGTTAATTTAAAAAACCTCTTTAAGGACTTACACCTGGATGCCCAGGGCTTAGTTACTGGAAGTGTTATCTGCAGTGGTAATGGAAGCATTTCAATTGTCATAACTGAAGTATTTTATGTATAAGTGAGAAATAGCAAAAAAAAAAAAAAAAAAGATAAAAAGTAAAAAGAAAAAGAAAATGCCCTGGGAAGAATCTAGAACATAAGAAACCTAAAAAATAAGTAGTAAGATAAGAAATTTAGCTATAAAAATTATTTAACAAATATATTCTTGAAATCAGAAGTGACATCATTTGGGGCACCTGGGTGGCTCATTCCGTTAAGCATTTGACTTCAGCTCAGGTCAGGATCTCACCATTCCCGAATTTGAGCCCAGCATAGGGCTCTGTGCTGACAGCTCAGGGCCTGAAGGCTTTTCCAGATTCTGTGTCTCCTCTGCCCCTCCTCCACTCGTACTCTGTCTCTCTTTCAAAAACAAACATTAAAAAAGGTTAAAAAAAAAAAGTAACATCCTTCATGTACCTCTAAATTGGAGTTTAAGAAATTCATAGGTCAAAATCTATAGCTATCTATTTTTTTTAAAGATAATTTTTGTCCTTTGAGACTCTGATTTGGTAGCTTGTAGTCAGTCCCACGGATGTATTGGTGTTTACAGCTGACTAACTGGCAAAGTAGGGAAAACCAGTTTTGTGGCAGCATATGAATAGCTTGCTGATGGAATCACTTCGTTAATTCTCAGTTCCCTGTGCACTTACCAGTTATACATAAGTAGTTATATTTGTATATATAAACATGTGCTTTAATTTTTGAGATTTTGACACTTTCTCCGTAACAGAAATATAGGAAGAGACATTGGACTTGAGGAATTACAAGATTTTAATAGGATCTCCCATATGGATCATCTGTCTTTTGGAAAAGGAAGCAAAAACAGAAAGTATCTAATGGCATCATCTGAAAATTACAGAATCAATTCTTGCTGAGCTCATTTCCTCTGTGCAGCTTCGCTCTGTAAACCAGAGGTCGTTGGGGGTGTTGGAGGAGCCATTTTGTGCAATTGAAATACGTTAAAATCTCACTTAAAAATGTATGTAAAGATATATAAATGTAATAATTTTGCACAATATATTTAGCAAACACAGTTTATATATCCCTTTTGTACTACCCAAAGTGTGGTTCAGTTTGTCAAGATCAGCATCACTCGGGAGCTTATTAAAAATGTAGAGGGCACCTGCCTGGCTCAGTCAGTTAAGCTTCTGACTCTTGGTTTCGGCTCTGGTCAGATCTCAGGGTTCCTGGATCTGAGCCCCACATGAGGCTCTGTGCTGAAAGCATGGAGCCTGCTTGGGATTCTCTCTCTTTGCCCCTCCCCTGCTTGTGCTCTTTCTTTCTCTCTGTCAGAATAAATTTTAAAACATGTAGAATCTCAAGTCCACAAAAACCTCTATCAAAACCTGCATTTTAACAATATCTTTGGATGTTTCAAAAGCACATTAACGTTTAAGGAGCTTTACCACTGAGATGTGGGGGAAAAAACCTGTCTCCTCATCACTGAACTAGCGTCAAGAGACTTTCTTGTATCTTAACTCTCTTAATCTAGGTTTGAATTTATAATACCTTTAGCCAAAAACAAAAATTATCACTGTGTTCTATGAAATCTGTTATTCAAAATTCTCACAAAGAGATCAGCTCCTTCATTCTCTTAAACATCTTTGGACGCTTCCTATATTCCCGACATTTAATCCTCATAAAAATTCAGTTTTTCAGTGATGAGTATGTGTCCATGTTGACAGAGCTAGCAAGCAACTGAGTAGGGACGAGGACCCAGGCAGTGTGGCTCCCCAATTGGTTCTCTTAATCACCACATGGCACTACTTAGTCGTAATTATGCTCAGGTCTCCTGCATCAGGGCAAAGTCCCAGGGAGGAAGCTATTCGATTGGCAATAACATTCAGATTACCAAAGCATTGCAGTGACGGTTTAATGGATAGAGGTACTTAACTCTTTGTTCCTAAATCAAGGATAAGCATAATTCCTGATATTTGAATGAAGTATTTCATATGCTTACATATAGTCACACGTATCTATTTTACAATATAATGAATGTTTTAATGTACTCAATATGCTGATAGATCCTGTCTTACAAGAATAAAAACTGAATTCTTATACATTGAAAAAAAATATTCTTTTTAAGCAATAATCTAGCAACAGCCATGATAATTCACAGATGACTAAGCTTTAGAGCCAGACAAAACAATAGAGGAGCGAGGAACTGTCGTATGTAGATGTGAACTAAAATTTCACAGTTACATATTCAAACCTGGAGCAATTGCGAAAATGGCATTTTTTTCTCTCTGCCCTCCCTCCTGTTATCATCTCTTATGTGGGGTGCCCTCAAAATTGGTGATAAATATTTCAATTTGATATAACAATGTCATATTTCTTGTCGTAGGGTAAAGATTAGGAGCATATATATATATATATATATATATATATATATAAGGATTTTTTTTCTACATGAACTAGATTGCAGACTAAGGATTAAAACATATCTATTTCTCTCCTTTTAATGTTATGCTTGCAATGTCTCCTCAACCGCTAGATGAAAATCCAGTCATATAGGTTAGCAGACAGGTAACATTCAAGCCTTATCTGTAAGAGAACAGAAGCCACTCTATGTCCGTGGTTCAAGAAGACTTAAAAGGTTATGACTGATAAAACTAGAAGAGGGCACTTTATATCCACTAAATATGTTATCCAGTTGAAACTAGTTTTAACACAGAAGAGAAGAGCTCATGGTGAGAGTGAGAATATGGTGAAATCAAATTTGAGATGTTTATGGAGGCCAAATTGATGTCCATTATTGTAATAAGTAATTGATGTGATTTTACTTTTCAGTGTGTATGTACAGAGAGCCATCGCTACATGAAATTGGAGAAAAACAAGGGCGTTCGAGGAAAAGTTCTGGAACACCAACCATGAATGGAGGCAAAGTCGTGAATCAAGATTCGACATAGCTGAGAACTCTTCCCTTTGTCCCCTTCTCCTACCTTCCCTTTCTCCCCTCCCCTTTGCCCATTTCCTTCCAATAAATCCACCCAAGGAGAGAAAAATAAAATGGCAACCCAGGACCTAGTGACTAAGATTCTGCACCCAAAATCTTCCTTTGTGTAGGACAAAGAAATTGAACCAAAGCTTGCCTGTTGCAATGTGGTAGAAAATGCACATGCACAAATATTAGCACACATACAATCAAGGGAAAAAATAAATCAAGACACCACAACATTGTGTTGTTATTAATAAGAGGCTAATTATAATGAAGACATAGCTATAATAAATGTGAAATAAAGTTATTATCTTAAAGACAAGGGTTTTGGAGAATTGAACTTACATAAATCAATGTATACCCTAAATAACTTAAACTTTGGATAATGTGTGCTTTGTTTTGAATTTTAATTTTCTTTGAGCATCTGGAACTGACATATAATTACATACTGTTTCCAGGATTTTTTTTACCACAATTTTGAACATGGACAAATTATAGATTCTTCTAACGCCTGTATGGAATAAGCCAGGAATCATTTAAAAGTTTAAAATTTTATTCTTGAAGTTGTTACTTAAAATTGTTTCATGCAAAGGATAGACTTCAGTTGAATTTAATGGTATTAGCTGATATCATTCCTTCATAAAAATGAATTTCGGATTCACCTGGGAGATTATCCTGTTTTTATCAAAGGAATTAATCTAGGATCTCATTTTGTTTTTAGTCATTTAGAAAAAAAATGTGTTCTAAGGCTGAAATAACTTTTGGGAATTCTGTGTCATTGCCATGCCTGGGAATTGATGGATAAGTTATAGGCTCTTATCATTTGGTCTGATTTTTTTACATTGTGCACACATTTGAGAACAGACGTGCATGTCTAGCTGTGGTATAGAGTTTTGTACCATTTCTTGCAGCAGGAAGGAAAGAAAAGAGTTTTGCATCAGGAAATAAGTCCTAGGAAATTGGTCAAGGCAAATTGTATTTGCCTTTGAACTTTACTGGAGTTTTATGTATGTAACATTTTCCAAACTTCACCAAGAAATTGGGAGGCATGGCTGTGAAATTCCTAACTTAATATCTTATGAAGCCAGTGGCTTGCTTGTTGCTGTATATCCTTGTTAATTAGTCTAGTTGACAATAAGTCTGTCTCCTAGAACAACAGAAAGGAACTTGATACACTAAATTTTCAAGGGGCATAGAGAAACAATATGGAATTAACAGCTATGGTTCCAACACACAGGGTTGCGTGAGCTTAAAGTACTAAAGAAAAAAAAAACTCAGTGTAAGGACTAGGCAAATGCATAATTAAGAATACTAAAGTATTAGAAAAATATTAGGGAAGAAATGAATATTATATGATCGCCTTGGAAAAAAAAAATAGATCTACGTAGTCCTACAAATCAGGAATGGCATAGAGAGACATCCAAATTAAAACAAAAGAGAATGTTAAAAAATGTATGCAGAGTTATGGATATTATCAATGAGAAGACTTAGCATGTTACTTCTCCTATAGCTCTACTGTCCAGCATGTATTGTTCCAAATATGATTCCCTAAAATATATACACTTTGCAGAAGCTCTAGGCCTTCACTTAAATGACCTTGCCATTGGTTGCTGTATTCTTTCAAAGTCAGTGTAGTTCCTCTCACTCTACACAATCATTATTCTCTAATAGTGGTTTGTGTCCTTCACCAAGTACCTAATTTATGTTATCAGGAGGTTAGCAGCAAATGAAATGGAGAAATTTGCCTTATTGGTTGTAAAGAATAAAAGTTATGCATCTAGGCACCTCGGCAAGGATTTTGAACACACCTTTGCAAAAGATATTTGTTTAACAAAATATTTTGAAAGTAACAAATAAAGACATTTAAATTTAAAAAAAAGGAATGTTACTCTTCTAGGAAAAGACCACCCTTGTAAAAAAATGTACAAATCTGGTTGTATTTCTCCTTGTCACTCTTGATTCAGCTTGCTTTTAAACACACCTGTCACTTCTAGGACCAAACAAATCCCAAGCACAAAGCCTTGTTTTCTTTGAAAAAATTCAAAAAGAGGCTTCCACAAAATGGGTCATAGGCTCATTTAGCATGAAATGACTTGAGCTTTAATGATGATATACACACACACACACACACACCCCCCACAAACTCATCAGTAACACAATTGCCAGTTTCACAAAGTGTTATAAATTACACCATGATTTCATGACAATATTTTTAGTCTGGTTAAATCTTATGAAAAATATGATGGCAATATGAACTGCAACACAAATTCCCCCTCTGTTTCCAATGGCAGCGCATTATTGATCACCTACATTCATATTTGTCTTCTTCCTCGTAACAGTTAAGAAGCAGGAGTCTAACCACCTGGTTTCTATCTTGCTTTTTTTCCCCATATCATTTAAGCAAATGTTGACCACAGTAACCGTTCAGAATTTAGCGTTGCCTTATTTGCAATTAATTTTGAAGAATTAACTGGAAAGCTCATCTTTTACATGTTAACTTGACAAAACCTGCAGTTGAGAGCATAGGGTGAGCAATTGCTTAACTGCTGCTTAGTCTTTAAGTTCATACAACCTTTAATAGGAAATGTCAGTATTCGCTGCCTACGTTTTTTAAAAAAATTACATATATACAAATACAAAATACAAAATTACAAATAGAAACATATAATTATCCCATTTCCTCCAAAAATATGAGCCAGTTTAAACAGTTTATTTTTCAGGTTTCTTCCAAGTAAAATAATTCCTTATTTTGATTTTTATCATTCTAATTTCTGGGTCTCAGTTCATTCATCTCTTAAGTTCCTATAAATCAAATAAGCTCTTTTTTTAATCCATTGGGATTATCTCAGGAAAAATACAACTTTCAGTAAAGCTTTGTAATTGACTATGTACATATAAGTTAAGATGTGTTTATTCCAAGAGTCCTCATTGTAACATGTTTCAAAATCAATGGGCTTAAGAATGAAAAAACTTTTGAGAATCTCAAAACAGTCCTTTGGTCACTATACTCTCCTTGACTTTTAAGCTAGAAGTTTGAGATAGAGAAACAAAATGGTGCTGATGTCCCATTTGCTAATTCAGAGACTTGTGCTTCAGGAAACTGGAGGACAGCAAGCCAACCTGTTCTTGATCACAGTGATAGGCTGGGTTTTGGATTTTACATATGAATTTCATAGCACATTTTTAGCCACTATGGATTGGCGCAATAAAGAGACATCAATTTGATGTAAATTGTGATGCTTTATGGGTCTCATTTTAATCCAGATAGCTTTTATAGAAGAATTCTTCAATTTAAGAAATGACACTGTTGTAGACAGATATTGTATATATGGATGGTGGCCCTGTGGTGCCACTAGCGAGAGATGAGAATATTATGACAAAAGTGAAGGATGCAGAATGGCTTGTTACGTATTGGAAAGTTTGAAGGTCCTAACTGAAGACCACTGATTTCTTGGCAAAGAAGCATGACTACATCAACAGTAATTTTTTTAAGCCTGGACCCAGAAATAGCAAATCTACTATTCTACCTTCATGGCTTAGTCTACAAGGCCTTGTTCTGAAAGGTTTTCCACAATGTTACTTAATTTCATCTGCACAAGGTAAAACACACTCAAACATAAAAATTCCCTGCTCATTTTAATATCATAAAAGGCTGAGATTATTTCTCTGTCATAAAATTGTAAATAGCATTTTTTAAATCAGAGTCACATTTAAAACCGTGGATTGTTCTACAAATATATATGTGTATATATACATATGCTTCTGAAATAAGGATATATAGAGTTTTTATTTGACTTGTGTTCTTTAGTCATAGCTAATCAAAAAATAAAGAGGTTTGAATGCAAAACTTTATATACAAATGTATATTTCTAATGGTAATACAAATTGCCACTTTATAATAAAAAAGGCACTGATGGAAATAATTATCAAAGCACATGCTCCTTCAGAACTTGATTCTGAATTCCTTTGATGTAGAGGTTTTTTTTTTTTAAAGCTATCTTAAAAAGTTATACTTCCTGATCCAGATTCCATGATAAGTCATATCGGACTGAAAAGTTATGGTTGAGGGTAGTAAAAAGATGCTAAATGCAGATCTTTATTTTTTGGGATTTTTACTTGGAGCCCAAGTTAAAAATTCAATACTTAAAATCTAAATTAAAGGAAAATTGCTAATGTTCAGAGATGATATATTGAGCTTCAGTAAGAGAAGCAAAAATATATTTAACATACAATAGCTTCAAAATAATATCATAATAAAAATTGCATCATTAGATGTTTTATTAGTTGGAAAGAATGAGTTAATGTTTCTTTGTCTTTGCTCCAAGCACAACTTAAAGACAGTGGCATTTATTTTACTTAAAGTTGTTTAAAAGTCCAAAATATACTCCCATGAATAGAATTGGTATTAGCTCCATTACAAGGTTAAATGTTACAATTTTAAGAAATTATTGACACTGAAATGTTTAATAAACATGTTGTATTAGAAAACTGAACAAATTAATGTTTCATTTTTGCATTAAAGCACAGATTATTCAACTCATTGTTTTCTGAGATCAGATTTGTAAAATGTTTATATATCACAACCTTCCTAAAGTAAAAACAATTAAAATCTTGAGATGCTCATGCATGTAGACAAAATATTTGCAGTTTTTTTAAACATTAAACTTCTTTGGGAAGTCAATGTGTTTATCCTATAATCTGTCACTGAGAAAGTGCTTTGCCTTATTTAAAAAAAGATCAAAATTAGAATCATAATAAATCAGATTTTTTATTGAACATCATAGCCGAAGTTAAAGTTACTTGCAAAATATGAAACTACTGGTGGTAAACTTAATGTTTTACTTTTTGAGGGTTAAGAACTAGAGCACATTCATTTCTTCATTGACTCATAATTTACTAATTAGAGATCTGATTGAGTTTAAGGATTGTAGCCTAAATTTTAGTCTCAAAATCCAAGAAAGGCAGACACATAAATAAATAATGTCAATACCTGAATATAAGTGTTACAATAGCTCTGTGACTAAACTTTTGTATACAACTGATAATGCAGCAGTGAGGCCTACAGGGAAGACAGGGATTGAAAAAAGAAGAGGTATTTACTGAATAATAAAAGAGAGATGACAAGGGCCCCTCAAGTAGAGGAAATAGTTTGATGAAAAGTTGCGGAGACTTGAGAATCACGACTTACTGGGGAAATGCTTACAAATGGAACAATGAAGGAGGGTTCAGATGAGGAGGGGGGGGGGACTGAGTTAATACCAATAAAAATGAACAGTTATTCAAAGTTTTGTCAAGGCACTCTTTGGATTTGTTTCAGCCTCCATATCTGTTAGGATGCTTGTGGTTTCTTGTAACAGAATCCCCAAACCTAAGTGGCATTTCTCCAGGTTCACAGCATCACCACCTGAAGCTTAATTTGTCTGCAGCTTTCAGCTCCGCCCACCTCCACCTGTGATAATGTCCCTCTTCCAGTAAGGTTTTCTTTGATAAGTTGTCACATATTTATATCATGTGCTGTCTCGTACAGTCTATGCCCCCACCCCACCAAAAAACCATCTCCTAAAATTTGGCCATTTGGGTAATGTATCCACACTTGGATGAACCACTGGAGCCAGAAATTTGAGATGAAATGACTAGTTTAAGTCAACTTATCTGCTGGATGTATTTTCCCCAAGAAGATAGAGGTATACATAGATGAGGGGTGACTATTTGAATGGAATACAGGGTCCATTTATCAAGAAGAATGATAAGGAATACAGAATAGAAAGTAGCAACAAATTTCCATCACTTGTTAATTGATGTATTTCCTACCAGATCTTATTGGATTTTCTAAAACTCTGAGAAAATTTTTGCAAATATTAGTGGATTACAGGTACTGCCATAAACCATGGTGGGGGGCAAAGGCATTATAGACTCAATTTCCTTTTGTTTAACTATGCTTAAACAAACGCCCACCATGCAAAGGCACTCTGTGGGTTACTGAAGAAGACACAGACCACTGTGGTACGTTTGACAGCAGCTCGATGTATATCTCTCTGTCAATGCTTTTAAATGAGCATTACAAAGAGGATTGGAAAATGCATCCTGGCTACTTTAAATCAAAGGTTTATATCATATGTACTTTTTCATACCCATAAAAAAAGAAGAAAACCTGTAAGGATTAGATCAGGACAACCAACCAACAGTTACTCTAAGTCTTCAACTCAGGGCTATCTGGGATCTCAAAGTCAGTTGGAACAGACACACATGCCACTCTCGAGTCTTCTCTAGATTACAGCATATATTTGAACAATGAATGATGATAAATATCTTAATCTCCCAAAAAAAAAGCCTGTTGCACTTGGCAGCAGTACTGGTTTTATAAATTTCTACTTCATATGAAGTAACTTATTCTTCTGAGCTCCTACCCATTGTTTCAAATTTCACTCCTTAGGACTAGTCAATGTCACTTTAATGCTTCACCTATAGAAAAGTCATACAGATATTTGAAGATCATTGTCATTTTTTTCCCCAATAATCAAGGGTCTCTACTCATGTGAATATCTTCAGGCTCATTTTATTTGCCATTCTGTTTACTTCACTGAAAGCGAACTCTAATAACTTGGAGTGCTTAAACCGAACATGATATTCTCAATATAACTGATCCAGAGACACTCCCTCATTCTCCTCATGGTAACAGTATTAAGATTGCATTAGCTTAAAAAATATTTATTTTATGAGAGAGAGGGAGAGCACAAGTGGGGGAGATGCAGAGGGAGGAAGAGAGAATCCCAAGCAGGCTCCACACTGTCACACAGAGCTCAAGTCACAACCATGAGATCATGACCTGAGCTGAAATCAAGAATTACACACTCAACCAACTGGAGCCACCCAGGTGCCCTGCATTAGCTTAAGAAACATTTTTTTAAAGTTTTTATTCATTTTTGAGAGAAAGAGAGAGAGAGAGAGAGAGAGAGCGAGCGAGCAAGCAGAGAGAGAGGGAGACAGAATCTGAATCAGGATCCAGGCTCAGAGCTGTCAGCACAGAGCCTGACACAGTGCTTGAACTGACAAACTGCAAAATCATGACCTGAACTAAAGTCAGACCCTTAATTGACTGCGCCACCCATATGCTCCTCTGCAGTAGCTTTTTTAACACTTTCATCAAAACATTTTTTAACATTCAGGTTTATTTTTATGAAAACACCTAGGCATTTTCATCTCTATGATTCAATTTAAGATGGAGGTTTGTTAATAGACTCATAAGCATAATTCTAATCTGATTAAGTCTTTGAGAAGACTAACATACTCAGAATTTTCCAGATATACTACAAAATTCACATCCAGTGCTTAATCACAAATCATCTACTTAACATTGTGTGATTATAGTATGTGATCAGATCAATCTGTTTGGGGGGATTAACCACAATGCCCTTCATGTTCTCATTTCACTTAAACTGGGGTGAAGTTTCAGAAAGGGTCATTCTGCTGGCAGCTCTTTATTTTCAGGAGTAAGTGGCCTTATAGAAGACACCTGGTTTTGCTCCATTTTAAACTTTCTCTTCTCTCTTTAGTCTCCATTAGTTTAATTAGCAATCCCCCCAAATATTACATTACTTAGACTTTAAGAATCATTACTTGGTTTTTCACGGATTTCATTTTTTCATTCTGTAATTTTAAGTTTTGGCCTACTTATTTCAATAATCAATTGCACATCTCTTCAAATTGCTATTCAAATTTTTTTTTCTCGGAGTCAGTTTGCAACGTTCTTGTGCACTCTCAAAATTTCTCAAGTGGGTAACAATTCTGAGGCTTTGAGGATCTGAGAATTCCTTTTTGCTTAATTTTGCCTGTGGATGGCACCTGGGGAGGCATAAAATACTTGAGTCACCTTCTTCCATAAAATTCTCTTAATGTTTCATTGACCCCTAGGCTTTTTAAAGGGGTGTGTTATACTTTAATTGAAATTAATATGCATTCTCCAGACATGAGCTTTCATAATTATTTCTTAAGAATTTAAAATATTATTGATGTTGTCATGTTATCTTTCTAAAACTCATTTGACAAGCTTATCTAGAAAATAATATATTTTAATTAATGTGCTATCTCTCTTACATAGATATTCATGCATTAGCCCTGCTATTCCATTGCAGGTTGTTAGCTTCAAAAATGTGTTTCTGGCCCAGAGAAACACACAGATACATACATAAGGGAAACACTGTAAGAGGAGGTCTTTAATATATAAACTATATGTCGGTCTATCTATGTTTTGGTTTGTCTATGTCCACTCCATTTTCACCTTTGGCTTAATTTTCTTTGATACTTCTATGCATTTCCAGATTGTCATATCACTTGGTTGACTAACTTAGCTCTGAATTAGTTAACGTTTTTTTACCCTAATTGTTTGAGTAGCAGTTCTTTTCTGTGACCAGATAACTCTGGAATAATAGCACAGATTCTATGGGCTCAGTATATTTGGCTAAATAGGAGAACATCCATCACGATAGTCTCACTTAATACTCTGGTTTCTCTTCAGATCACATAAATCTTTCGCCGTTCACAATACTCTCACTTAATGGTTTCACTGAGGTGAAACCCCACCCATACCAGATAGCATATGTTGGCACATGTCAACACACATACAAAATAAGCATGGAATTTTGGGCAAGGGAGACATTGACCCACTTGACTAACTTACTCTCCATCTTAAATGCTAGAGTTATTTCTGACCTGCCTCAAAACAAATGACTATGGTTTGTTGAATATAGCCACCATAATTATGGACTTGCAGGGGGCTATTCACTTCTCTGACAGAGAATACATAGTTACCTGAACTTGCTCCTAAAGGCAAAAATTGAAGACATTAGCTCTCCTTTTTTCTTGCTTCCTCCATCCATTTCCTTTACAACTAGACCCAGGTCTGGTCAAATGTATGTATCTATCTTCTACATGAAGGACTCTAATAACTAAATCATCAGCCAAAATGATTTAATTTTCAGGCCTTTTCCATTGATTTAAGGAAACAAACCTACCTACGCTGTTCCTATTATTGGACCTATTCAGTGGTTCTTATCCTGATAGCATGTTAGAGCCATGTGGGCTCAAGCCTCAAGCCTAGAAAGCAGATGAAACTGGTTTAGAATGAAGACAGGTGATTCCCAAATGTAGGAGTTGAGAATCAACCCATTAAATAACCTCCTAAAAAGTGTAGTATTTATTAAGTGCCCATTTAAGACTGGATGAATCTGGATTCCTAGACATCTTATCAGTTGTAAATACCCATGGGAGTTATGAGCAGAAGACTCCCTTTCTGATGAGGCTTAGACAGTTTGAATAGCAGGTAGTAGTAGATGCTAAGCCACCTCCATGTCCCTGCCACATTCTGGCATCTTGCCTAATCTCCTAAGGAAGGCATAGTGTTATATTCAGAGATTTGAGGTTAGCCTTATATTAAATTCATCTATAAGTTTGTACTTGATTCAAGAACAATTTTGTTTGTCTGAGCCCAGAGAGATATTTATCTAAACACCCCGTCAAACGGGTGCTTACATTTCTTTATGACATATTTGGATATGGATGAGATCAATAAGTGTGGCTGCTGTCTTGAGGTAGTAGCCTCCAAACACATCAAGGGCATCCATGAATTAATTGGGCCTTTATAGAAAACTGGCTTTATTTCTCCTCTCTATTGTCATGGCTCACAATGCCATTTTGTTTGGGGTGAACATGGTAAGATGTACTTTTCTCTTACTTGGAAAGAAGTTCACTTTCTCCTGACAGTGTACTTTTAACTATGAGATTTCTCTTAGCATTTTAGTCTGTTTTATTGTCTTGGGTCAGACCATCAATTCCTGGGACAGAATTAAGTTTTTCCACAGTTTGACTCAGAGTATACTGTCCTCTGAAAACAAAATTGTCACTCCTACTATTTTCTTTTCTGCCTAGCACTATCCCCTAGAAACCAAATAAAAGGCAATATATGATTCTTCCTCTGTTACATGTACACTGACTAACCCTGTCACAAGCAAGAAAAGAGTACTCTGTGTCTGTTCCAGAAGAGTAAGCCATTCAGTGGTACTTGTTTCTGTACTTTACCACTGAAGTCCATCTAGTATATATTTCTCCAGTCCTGTCCTTATCTTTTCATCAGAAGCACAGCCTGCCAAAGTTCTTAAGTCCCCTTGACTTGCCCTGATGAGAGAAAGGAGAGTTAGAAATTTACTTCAGGTTCTCTTGAGTTGCAGTGCTTAGAATCTGCTAAATACAAGGAGACTGCACACAAAGAACACACTTGGAAAATGGCTCACATTCTCTGTCTCTGCCAGAATGGCAGCCAATGATCAGGAAACTTGGTCTTCTATTTTCCAACAGAAGGAGACTAGAAAGTGGGTCAGACCTACTATATTACTCTAGGGCTTGATGCCATTTCGTCCATCTTTGACTCTCTCCTTATATGGCTATTGTTTTTGTTTTCGTTTTTCCAGTGGGGCTCCTAGTAACACATTCTCCTGGCTGAGGCTCATGACTCCCATCCAGTGAACAGTCCTGACAGGATGCAGCCTTGTTACCCTTATTTTATCATAACATCACCATCATATATCAACAATACCACAGAGGACTGGCACAGAGTATTTGGTACAGCAGTAGGCAATGATACTTATGACATAAGAAAAACTCTCATGTAAATCTAGTCAGTATAGGATCTTGAGCAAGGTAATTCCTCTGTAACTCTTATTTTCCTCACTCTAAAGGGCAGGTAGCTTGTAAAGTATGGATTAAGTTGATTATCTAATATTTCTTATCCATCTTGAAAATCTATATCTTTTGATAGTTATGTTTTTTCCATTTGCATTTAATGTAATTATTGATATGTTTGTTTGGATTTTATTTACTTTTTTGTATTTACTTTCTATTTGTTCCCTCTGTTAACCTTCTGTTTTCCATTTCTTTGTCTTCTGTTTCTTGACTTCTTTTGGATTATTTGGTGCTTGCTCTAGGGATTACAATATGCATGTTTAATGATTTACTGTTTATCTAGAACTCATATTTTACCACTTTGGCTGAAATGTAGAAACCTTACCTCCATATAGGTCCCTGTAGCCTCTCTTCTTCTATTATGCTTACCTACATACCTGAAATCTCTATCAGACAAACTTAAACTTTCTAGCTTTCAACTTACACATGCTTTAAACAATTTAAGAACAGAGTAATCAATTACATTTACCTAGATGTTTGGGATTTTATTGTTCTGTCTTAGTTCCCAATGTTTGCTTTTCATAGTATTTCCCTACAATCTAAAAAAATTTCTTTAGTAATTTCGTAGAGCAGGTCTGCTGGCAATGAGTTCCCTTAGTTTTCCTTTATCTGGAAGTGTTTTTATTTCATCTTCATTCCTGAAGCATATGTTCAGTGGATAGAGAATTTTGGGTTGACAATTGTTTTCTTTCAGCATTTAAAACTGTGGAACCACTTCTCTCTTGCTTACACGCTTGTTCTCCTCTTGGTAATGTGTCATTTTTCTGAGTGCTTTCAGGACTTTTTTCTTTCTCTTTAATTTTTAGCAGTTTGATTTGATATGTCTGGATGTGAATTTGTTTGTGTATATTCTGTTTGGCACTCATTGAGCTTCTGAAATCCATGGTCTAGTTCTTTTGCCAAATTTGGGACACTTTGAGATATTATAGCTTTAAATATTTTTCCTGCGCTGCCTTTTTCCTCTTCTTTTGAAATGCCAATCACATGAATGCCAGATTCTTTTTCTTTCTTTCTTTCTTTCTTTCTTTCTTTCTTTCTTTCTTTCTTTCTTTCTTTCTTTCTCTCTCTCTCTCTCTCTCTCTCTCTCTCTCTCTCTTTCTTTCTTTCTTTCTTTCTTTCTTTCTTTCTTTCTTTCTTTCTTTCTTTCTTTCTTTCTGTTATTTACCTACAGATCTCTAAGGCTCTTTTCATTTTTTCAATTTTTCCTCAGTATTGTTCATATTGAATAATTTTTATTGATTTATCTTCATGTTCATTGATTCTTCCCTCTGTCACCTCTATGCTGAAGTTGAGCTGGTCAAGGGAGGTTTTTGGTTTTAATCACAGTGTGTGTATAGATCTCAAATTCTTATTTTTTTTATAGCTTCTGTTTATTTAGTACTTTTTCTATTTTTCCTTTGGTTTTAAGAGTCAAATAATTCTAATATCTTTTTCATTTCACCATTGATATCTGTTGATTGTATTTTCCCATGAAAGTTGAGATTTTCATGGTAGCTCACATGTCAAGTTACTTTTTAATTGTATCTTGGACATTTTGAATATTATATTATGAGGCTCTGGGTCTTCTTTAAATCCTTGGACAGTGTCGACATTTTTTTTTTTATAGTCAGGACCTGGTTAGGTTAAGTCTTTAAGTTCCAGCTAGCCTCCTATGTCTTTGGTTCCAATGCCAGTATACTTTTCACAGCATTCTCATTGCTATTTAGGTCTGTCTGGTGTATATGCCACCTAGTGGCCAGATTCAGACATGGGCAGTGCTATATCTAATCCATTCTCAAAGTCTTTCATATGCCAAATAATATCAGTTACACAAGTGTACAGCTTGGGAAAGAGTCCAAGGCTTACAAACAATTATTTGGGGTTGATCTTCTAATCATGACCTTCTAATACTTTCTGGTTCCTGAGGGCTCCTCTATTTTGTCTTGTGGCTAGAAAACTAGGACTTTAGTTATCCTGCTCTCCAGTGCACTTCTGAAGTGTGCCCACATCATGAGTCAAACAATGGAAGGACAAACAAGACAGAAAGCAATGATGTTGGCCCCACTTTCTTGGAACTACATCTCTGCTGAAGGTAGAAGAACGTTCTTCTGCTCAGAGTTTTGGCTACTGTGGGTTCTTATTATGCCACAGGATTACCTAGGAGCTGGGCCAAGAAATAACAGAAAAAGAGAGAGAATACAACAGGAGATTTTCCCATTGTCTCTGATAGTATGAATTCCCTTTCTGCAACTTGAGCCCATTTCAAAGGGTTTCTCCCAAGCTTCCTCTGTATACTCCTTTTTCATGCCCACTGCAGTGTTGTCCGGGAGATGTTGGGAAAAATAAGTAGTAAAATCATTATCAATACATCAGTAATTAAATTCTGGGCCTCTTCCCCAATTTGCTTACTACCTTTCAGAGTCCTCAAAATGCTGTTCTGTGTATTCTGTCCAGATTTTACTCAGTCCAAAACACAACAGACTGGTACCAACTCCATCTTACCCACTCTGGACTCCTAATAGGCTTTTGCTTTTTAAATTTTTTTAATGTTTTTAATTTATTTTTGAGAGACAGAGAGAGACAGTGCAGGCAGGAGAGGGTCAGAGAGAGAGGGTGATACAGAACCTGAAGCAGGCTCCAGGCTCTGAGCTAGCTGTCAGCACAGAGTCCGACGCAGAGCTCAAACCCACGAACCGTGAGATCATGTCCTGAGCCGAAGCCGGACGCTCAACCAATTGAGCCACCCAGGTGCCCCTTTTTTAAATTAAAAAAAATTTTTTAATGCCTAATAGTCTTTAAAACTCAAAAATTTCATGATGGCTTATTTATATTTTAATTATCTTATTTAAAATCATTTTACTGGATGTGTCTTCCCCACTCCCCTAAAAGGCCAGGTACAAAACAAAAATATGAAAACCAGAAAAATGGAAATCACATATAAAATATTCCAGTACTCTACCAATCCTATATGATCTGAAGAAAAGTGAAGTGTCCCCATCTAAGCTAGCTGCTATCTGAATATAAAATGTGATATTATATTTCTCTCAAAATATGGACTTTGAAATAAAATTTTAAATAGTAAGAGATACAAATAGCTCATTTCAGCCTTTCAGCCTTTAGTCTGATCCAGACTTAGAAATTTGAGGTGTGGAATGGCTCTTAACTGGACACTTTTAAAGATTGTTATAGGATCATCCTACAAGCCATAGTGCTTCAAAAGAAATATAAAAGCTGGCCACCTGTAAAAACACATAGAGTCAAACACCTGGCCTCTTTTTCCCCATCAAAATCTATATCATGGCTTAAGTAAGTGGGGCACCGCAGAGGAAGTCTGCAGCGACCGCCATTCATGGTGAATTTCTTCTGCAAATCAATTACACTCTATATACATAATCGTGTCAGAGCCTGACTAGGAAAGTCTGCAAAATCTTTCACAGAAGACTCAAAAAGAATGGAAAAAATACCACTTCTCTGATATCCACATAATAATTATGAAATATAAAATGCCAGTAGAAACACATGTGCACTCCATCATTCTTGACAGGTACTCCAAATAAATTATTAATTTCTTTAAATTAAGGGTCAGTTCCCATATTGGGCTCACATGAGACAGTTTTTTTTAAAGTAGCTAAAGGTTTTCAGTAGTCATCTGATTTTTGAGAAAAAGTAAAGACAGTATGATTAAATAATATGCTTCTTCTCAGACAAAATCATGTTAGATTTGCATTTTAGATGTAATTCAATTCTTCAACTTTTCATACTATTTTATTTCTTTATGCACCAATCTCTTCTATTGGCTCATGAGATTCCTAACTAGGTTGACACAAAGCAGTATTTAATAAATGGTCTTCAAATTGTTTCAAATATGCAAAGAATCAATCATAAAATTTCAGTAAGGAGTAATGAGTTTTTTATCCAGCCAAATCAAAGGAAAAAATTCCCAGGAAGACTTTAAAAAAAAAAAAACACTCATGAAAAATTTATTTTCAGCAAAAGAACTCTTGCCATTTAACTACAGTCTGTGGCATTCACTGTACTACTGCTAGTTTTTGTTTTCCTTCTTTATTCAAAGTAGCTTTACTGGTGAAAAAAATTAAACCAGTATTCTAAGTGGTATGTGGGAGTTTTCTCTGAGCACATATCTTGTTGCTATATAACGGGATATGTGCATATATTTTAACTCCCACATAATCTTCTGAACTGCTCTGCTAACGTCTGTACAGCATATAATCTAGTTAGATGGCTTCTTCCTGGGATTCTGTATGAAATTATCTGAAGGCTGAATGTAACTTTCTATAGGGTTCAGATTTAATAAGAAGAAATTTTCCCCTTTCCATCAGCAAAAATCTTTACTCTTAGATGAATCTTCAGCATTCTATGGTTACCCAGGAAACAAATTATTTAGAATAGTATTCATCCAATAGTATTATTATAAATAATAAGAGCCACATACAGAATTTAAAATTTTCAAGTAACTATATTAAGAAGGTAATAAGAAACAGACAAGGCTAATTTTTATAATACACAAAACTCAATATATCTGAAATATTACCATCTTCACATAGGATCAATATAAGAATTATTAATAAGCTATTTTAAATTTTGTATAAGGCTTTGAAGTCTATGTGTGTATTTTATTTAATTTATTTTTAAAATGTTTATTTATTTTTTGAGACAGAGAGAGACAATGCATGAGTGGGGGAGGTGCAGAGAGAGAGGGAGACACAGAATCTGAAGCAGGCTCCAGGCTCTGAGCTGTCAGCACAGAGCCCGACACAGGGCTTGAACTCACGGACTATGAGATCATGACCTGACCTGAAGTCCAACGCTCAACCAACTGAGTCACTCAAGTGCCCCACTATGTGTGTATTTTATACTTACAGCAGATCTCAATTCAGACTAGCCATATTACAAGTGCTCAGAAGCCACATGTGGTTAGTGGTTGTCTAATTAGAAGTGTAGATTTAAAAGAAACGAAATGAAAGGGTTGGAAGAGATCACTGAAGTTCTTTACCCTTTTCTTTTCTAATAGTTGAATATTCCCATACTATCTATAGATATTTTTCTCTAATCCAAGATGGTTTTCAAGTGCAGCAATGCCCTATACAGTCCAGCATCACCTTCCTGCTTCTCTGAATCTTCTGCCAATGCCAGAGTCTCTCTCTGCACCTCTTTCTGTCACTGGATCCCAGCTTGGGGGTCATTTTTTCCAAGGCTGTTATACTTATTTTTCCCTCTATGCAGAATATACTTTGTTCTTGCCATTCTCAACACAAAGATTTTCTCTCCTTGCTTTGTTGGCTAATAAATCCTGTTTAGTTCTCAAATTAATTTGTCTTTCTCAGGGAAGACTTCCCTGAATTCCCAAGAGCTTTCTAAGAGTATGGATGACCCAATATGGTGACTACCATCTTCGCAATATATAGTTTTCCTTCTAGTGAAGAAACATGCATTAGGTCACATAGTCAAAAACTAAGGACATTATTGGTGCTCAATTACTATTGTTTGAATGAACGCATGACTGATTAAATGAATGAAAGAATGGAAATATCAGAAACAAAGTGATTTAGTAAAAGTTCATAGTAAGGCGTAGGTTCTGAACCTGAGTTCAACTAAGTTCACACAATTTAAGCATTTCAATAAATTATAGCTTAAAGGTCATGTGATCATTATAGTATAGACAGTAGAATAACAAACATCCATGCCTTCTGGAATTTTTCGTTATGGTAAGTTTCCCACTTCTGAAGACAACATAAAAGATGAACTGTTGATGGTAGTATAGACTAGTGAGGGTGTTCTGGAAAGCAGTGTCTCAGTACCTGGACCATACCTATGACCTAGACAAATCATGTTGGAGTATATATCTCAAATTCTAATACAGGTTCAAAAGGAGAAAGAGATGAGAATCCCATTTCAGTGCTGTTTGTGTTGGCAAAGAATTATAGACAATGTAAGTGTCCTTCACTAGGGACAGGAGGGGAGTGGTTGGGTAAAATATACTGGATACACACCAGTGTGTACTACACAGAAGTTAGAATAACTCGATGTGACTAGATGTACACACAGCAACATCAGTGGGTCCTAAAATAGCACTAATGAAAAAGCAAGGGACAAAATCAGATGTTAATGTAAGTCACTATTCATACAATTTAATAATACACATTGTGTATATACAAAACAAAGAAACTCATTTTTTTACATTTTTTAAATGTTTCTTTTACTTTTGAGAGAGAGAGAGCAAGGAGGGGCAGAGAGAGAAGGAGACAGAATTCTAAGTAGGCTCCATGCTCTGAGCTGTCAGCACAGAGTCCAATGTGGGGCTTGAACTCATGTATCGTGAGATCATGACTTGAGCTGAAGTTGGTCACTTAACCGACTGAACCATCCAAGTCCCCCAAGAAACTCATTTTAAAAGAAAGTGGAAACATAAAGATACAGATTAAACATGTAAAAATATCAAAATTGTTATCTGTAAAGGAGGGTATAATGATAGTGAGAAATAAGGACAAAAGAAAACAAAACAAATGTCTTATACAGGTCATTGATAATGTGCCATGAAATGAGAAGTATAATTGATTTAAACCTTAGAAACTCAGAGCCAAATGTTAGAAACAAAATTTTTAAATATGTATAATATTACATTACTATTCAAAATATTTCCTTGTCTAACTCACTGAGAGGTACCTCTTTAAAAATATTTCTTTTTCTTCTTCCTTTCTTTCCTCCCCTCCCTTCCTCTCCTTTCTTCTCCTTTCTGCTCTTCCCTTCCCTTGCATTCCACTTTCTATCCTCCAAATCCCTTCTCCTGTCTTCCCCAAACACTGTCTCTTTCTTGTTTCACTTCAGCTAATTTGAAATAGTTATTTTAGAAATAAAGAGTTGCTTTAGATGTTCAAGAGGGCTCTATATCATCCTGCCAATCCTTTATTTAATAAAAACAGCTTGTTAAGTAGACCTAGGTACCATGTTGTCTGCATAAATAACTGGCCTCACTATCCCTTGGCACAAACAATGCCTATGCCTCTCCCAGTTATTCTACCTTCTTAACTCGAATCCCAGGCCTGCATTAGCAATCCACTTTTTTCAAGTGTTCATTTAATCTTACTTTGTTAGATGCTCTAAGAAAAATTATCCAATGAACAAACCAACATAGTCACCATTTTAGATGGTGATATATAAAATTGATATGATAGAGTTACTGAATCCTGGAAGATCCCATTATAGTGGAGAGTACACTAGAAGGATTTCATCAGAAACTAAAATTTATAGGCTTGGTTACATGATATTCTGATACAATTATTTTGACATTGGCTGTTTTGACCAAAAATTTAATTTTCCATATACTGAAGCCCAATTCATAGCCAAAGATCAAATAGCAACAAGTCAAGAACAGACCACCAAAACTATAGATTTTTTTTTAGTTTATTTATTTATTTTAAGAGAGACAGATACAGTGCAAGCGGTGAGGGGGAGAGAATATACCAAGCAGGCTCTGCGCTACCAGTGCAGAGCCCCATGCAGGGCTCTGACCCGTGAAGAAACGGTGAGATCATGACCTGAGCCGAAACCAAGACTCTCAACCAACTGAGCCACCCAGGAATCCTAAAAACTATATATTCTAAAAAAGGGTGTCATTTATATATCATGTTTTCAAGATAAAGGGGAAAAATTAAAATCCTTCCCAACCTTTATTATGAAAAATATGGGGGCACCTGGCTGGCTCAGTTGGTTAAGCGTCCGACTTCGGCTCAGGTCATGATCTCACAGTTTGTTGGTTTCAGCCCTGTGCTGGGCTCTATGTTGACAGCATGGAGCCTAGAGCCGGTTTCAGATTCTGTGTCTCCCTCTCTCTCTGTCCCTCCCCTGCTTGCACTCTGTCTCTATCTCTTCCTTAAAAATAAACATCTAAAAAAAAATTAAATTAAGTATCTAGTTAGAGGTTAAGAACATATCTAAAGATAATGAAAACATAATACAGAGATGAAAAAAGTCACTTAGCTTTGGCACAAATAAATAATCTGATGTATGGGTTCAAAACAGATAGGCATTTTGTTTTGCTCAGAAGAGTAGGGACTGTTTCAGGGAAAAGAGGTATTTGGATCAGAAAGGAAGAATTGGTAAAAAAAAAAAAAAAAGACAGTAAGAACAACAGGTACAACATGCCAGAGGTCAGAATGTCTATAATTTTGTATAATAAGTAAGAGAAGAGACTTTATTGTCATTGAGAGAAGATATGTGCAGGATGGTATTGAGGCTGGAGAGAGATGCTAGGGACGAATCTTGTAAGGATTAATGACAGAATGTTTTTTTTTCTGAAATAACACAATTTTTTTAACATATGCAATTATTTTCCATCATTTACAATACAGTAGTTACAATGACACTCCAAACAGAAAAGCAAAGTAAAAAATCAAAACCCCAACTTCTATTTCATGTAATTAAACTTATACAGAAATTAGAAGGTTA
>NC_043704.1:75631815-75631941 GCF_006229205.1 Suricata suricatta
TCAATTTTTCATAAGCACTACTAACTACTTGCTTTTCTTGAAGCTAGATCATTCTGAAAATTTCCTGTTAGACCTATGAGTGCAAACATATGGTATCTGTCCTTCTCTGCCTGGCTTATTTCGCTC
>NC_043704.1:75632041-75658222 GCF_006229205.1 Suricata suricatta
TTAGACCTATGAGTGCAAACATATGGTATCTGTCCTTCTCTGCCTGACTTATTTCGCTTAGCATGACACCCTCAAGGTCCATCCACTTTTCTACAAATGGCCATATTTCATTCTTTCTCATTGCCATGTAGTACTCCATTGTGTAAAAAAAAAAAATGACAGAATGGATAGTATGGATCCAGGAAGATTTAAAATGGATGAAAATTTAAAATGGATGATGATAGGTTTAACCACAGGACCAGAGATGTAGAAATGTTACTTCATTCACAACTAATTGACACACTTCATCATAGCACTGGTTAAGAGAAAAAAAAGAAGAAAAAGAAAAGAAAAAAAGAAAAGAGAAACGATGGTGGAAATCAGACTATGTAACAACATTTCATCATTATACTACACAGCATTTTAACCCTGACCAAAGCCAGTGTATGGAATACTACATAGTTGAGGGTTTTTTTTTTTTTTGCCATATTCTTGATTTTATTTTCATGGGAAGAAAGGATGATTAATGTCCATCTTTTATGTTAATTAAGTTGCCCAAAACTCTTCTTTTTAGTACGTTGTGTTCACTGTTTTTGACGTATCTTGATCATTTTTCTGAATCAAACTGTATATTTAATGTTTTTATATTCAGTAGCCTGAGGCATGGCTTCAACAGCATTTAACTAAGTTAATATGTTGGAGAATAAAAATATCTCAGTATATGGTATTTTTCCAGTTGCATTGACATTGCTACTTACTGCTCTTAGGTAAGTTTCATCTTATAATCTTACAATTCTGGCTATTTTAAGGGTCATCTGTTTCCTGTTCTCATGGTAAAATTCAAAAATATGTTTTTTGGTGAAGGCTGGTCCCTGGTTATGGGTAAATTAAACTATAAGAAAGGATTAGTCCAAATTTGCCAAACTAAGAAAGTCAACATATTATATGACTCAAACAATTGTTTTTTTCAATAACCACGTGTCTTACTTACTTTAGACCCTTGTTATATTGATATACATGTGCGATGTTGGTATCAATCTTCCTCTCTGGTTACTGATATTGTCAATTATACTCAATGTTTAGTAAATACGTTCAGTTATAATTTCTCTTGTTCTTAGAAATTGGATTCCACCCAAAATATCTCAGGATGAAAGTCATTTGATGACTTTATACTAATGCTTCAAAGAAACTTGAACTCAAAACTCTGTGATTTATTTTTCCTAAGTCAACTTGGCTAAGCTGGAACAGGATTTTCTAGGATTCCTTTCCTGCTTCCAAGTCAGAATTGACTAAAACAAAAATTTGCCTCTCATGCAAAGGCAGAAGTGAAGAAGGAACTACTCCTCTGTGAAGGTCCTAGTGATTAGATGATTGAGAGATAAACTTAGAGGTGCCGGAGGGTTTCACTGTGTCCTCATTTACCTGTGCTTTATTTCTGGTTCTTCCTGACTGCTGGCCTTGAAACAGAGGCTCACCACAAGATGCGCAGACAACAGCCTTCCACAGACTTTACCATCAACTTCCTGTTGCGGTCACACATGGAGATGGGTACGCCTGGCTTCTCAGGTTCCCACAGAGGTCCTGACTTGTACATAATCGCCAGTGCTTCAGGCTTAGCAACTTTCCTCTCGTCTCCAGCATCTCCATGCTAAGCCTTAATTTCTACCCTCTCCCACTGTTGTGTAATATTCAACTCCTGTAATAGTTTCTTCCACAGTACTCCTCGTGTTTCTGTTTCCTGGATTGCATACACCCTGACTGACAGAATACGTAAGAGTAATTTCATGTTGGCATTTAGCAAAAACAACTGTTGCAGGATTTTTTACCACAATACCCAGGATTCATCGTCTGCAGTTTCGAAGAATGAAGAGGTGGATACAAAATGAGCAGCAGCGCAAGTTTGTTAGAGTATAAGATCAATAAGGAAGAATAATATGAAAGCTCTCTTTATACAGAGGGGACATTCAGAAATGAATGTCTGAGAGCTACAGGCAGGGGTCCTTGTTTTATAAAGTTCTGGCCAGCCTTCCTACTACTCTTCCCCCTCGTTCCTTCTCAGGTCCTACCCTCATTGGCTTGATAACTTGGTTGTCCTTTCCTGATTGGCTCATTTCCATTGTATGAGGGGTAGTCTATCATTCTATATCATTCTATATCATTCTATATCATTCCTTGTGGGTTATAGGTTTTATGGTCTACTTAATCTTAGTCAGGTCTTTGGTCAAATTCCTGAGAGGTGCCTGAGGGGGGAGTAGGTAGTGTCTGTTACATTCTTAAGAGGAACCTTAAGAGGAACCTTATGCATGTAGTGGGGTTCCTGTGGTCAGACACCTCCAGCATTGGTCCCAAATACCTTCCCACAGCCAGGTACCTCAGGTCCTAATCCTTCCCTCTCTATTTTATTCTATCTTTTCATATCATAAAACAAAACAGTTTTTCATCTGAACACTTTCCTTTTAACTGATGGTATCTCCCTTGACTCATGATTCCTTTAGAGTTTTAGCTTAGAAGAAACTTGTTCAGTTCCATAAAAACTCACTTCATCAATAAAGAGTAGAAAAATTTAAAAAACAATTACACATATACCCTGCGAAATGTCCTGGAAATTTTATTCACTAACTAACTTTGAAAAAAGAAAACAAACGATATTAATATACATCAAGTGCTTAGAATTAGTCTTCAGTCATCAAAATGATTTTCCAGCTCATATCCAAATCTTTTTATTAAACGGGTTACTCACATGTAATGTGTGTATAATTTAAATATATATCTAAATAGGATAATTTCAAAACTAACTTTAAAATAATTTTAAATGTTAGTTTCTTCTCGTGAGTTTGAATGTTTAGTCACATAGAAGAACTGACTGGTTGTTCTTATGAAGAGAAAGTATCTCGCTCATGTGACAGGTAGTCTTCATCTTGATATAAAATTTATATATATATGAAATTTGACCTAAAACAGAGTTTTAATTTGTGAGTTAAGAGAATAGGTTAAAAAGTGAAAATCTACACACACACACACACACACACACACACACACACACACAAGACAGGAAAGAAAGAAAAACAGGCTGTTACTGTGCTTTCACTTTCATTTCACTAGATTATGGATACATAATTATTAACACTACCACCACCAATAATATTATCTATCATACAGATAAAATGATTCAGAAGTGAAGAAAGTATATAGAAATGGTAAAAGTCTATATGAATGACCATCATGATTATGCTGATTTCTCCTTACCTTTTTACTGATCTTTTTCTATCCCAAGTTCATTGGGGTTTCTTGCTGATATCGACACATTTGATAAGATAATCCATAAAACTGCCAGTGGGACTTGCTTTGTTCCCAGGCAACAAAGGCTTATTATAAATATGGTCTTTCAGAAGTCATGGTTCATCACGGCTATCTAAGCCTCTAGTGACGTTTCAAAACAGAGACCTTGAGAGAACTGGATTTTTCAGGTGTCCCCATCAATTCAATCCAGCTAAACAGCTACATTGTACTTTCACGTTCATTCACTAATTGGGACGTGTGAGCCAGGCCCTCTGCACAGAACACAGATACAGAGAGAATCCCTCATAGGCCTCCCTCTCATGGAGTTTCCAGCTTTGCATGGTGGCAACTATACAAAAAATTCTTATCACAGATGATAGAGTATATATAAAATGCTATAAAAAGATGTAGATTATATGTTAGAAATGGAGGTGATCATTAAATGGAGGAAACCAGCATTCCAGGCAGAAGTGGTCTGAGCAAAGATACAAAGTTACAAAAATGCAATATTTGCTCAATGTTGGGCCTTGGTTCTAAGGCCCTTTATTTCCATTGACCCAAAACTGTTCTATTTCATGACATTTTCTTTTTGATCACCCTGGGACCTATGGAAAAGGCATGAATTTTTACGATTTTTTATGAAAGGAAATGCTTGGTCTCAGGCTAAGGTCAAGTAGAGCAGAGGTTTTGCCGCGTACTGGAGCGAGCAGTCACCACTTTTTGGCTCTGTGTGTTTACCAACTCGACTGTGTCATACACAGAGGCCTACCAACTCGACTGTGTCATACACAGAGGCCGTTCACATATTTTCATTTCGTAATACGGCAATGTGTATTTATTTGCTTCTTATTCATACATTTTGCAAGATCTCCATTTCAAATTCATTTTGACAAAGTGTGATACTGTTCCAGCATTTTATAAATGATAAACAGCAAGGTGGAAAGGAGATTGGATTCATCAGGCAAAGGTTAAATAATTCTGATTTTGAGCAATGAATATCGATTGCTCTTTTAAGATGTATTTGAAGAATTCTTGTCATTGAAGAAAACATTTATCAAGATTATCATTCTTCAAGATTACTTATCTTAAAATCCATTCAAGTGCAAAGAGAAGGGTGAAGAGGCTATGGAAACAGATGACTATTTTGCATATTAAGTTGTTTTGAAATGTGCTGTTCTTGCCACAGGAATAACGGCTATCTCTAAGAAATACTACAATCAGGTATTTTTTGCAAAATTGTATCATAGCCTGCGTTAGCTTGCAATGTGCAGAAAAAGGAGTGTTGAGAAGGGAAAAATATTCTTGCAAAAACAAAACAAAATAGGGGAAAAAACCTCTAAATCCTAAATAGTTTATTTGAATGAAATATTTTTCTTGCTATTAAATTTACATCTAGTTTGCTCTACTCTATTCAGGGTAAATTCTGTTACAAAAAGAACAATAGCATACCAAAGGTAATATATTACTATATTTCATTCTTTTCTAAACCTGACTTTCTCATAAATAATTTGACAAATTTTAGGAAAATTACTTAGCATTCTTTATATTTGTCTCCTCATTTGGAAACAGAAAGAATTAAACTAGATGACTTTTCTGGGGTACCTGGGTGGCTCATTCAGTTGAGTGTCCAACTCTTGATTTTGGCTCAGGTCACAGGTCCCAGGGTCATGGGATCAAGGCCCACAAGGGGATCCTTGCTGAGTGTGGAACCTGCTTGAGATTCTCTCTCTTCCTCTCCCTCTACCCTTCACCTGCATGCTTGTGCATATGTGCGCTCTCTCTCTCTCTCTAAAACAATTTAAAAAAATCTTTAAACTAGATGACTTCTGAACCTTTATAATAAATAGTTAAAATAGAGATGAATTAAATATTTAGCAAGCCTGGTTTGTAATGTCTAGATAGATATACACAAATAGATTTAGACAGGTAAAATAGTAATTATACATGAAAAACTATATTTATACATATATTATATATATGAAAAGTAATAGATGACAAAATGGGTATACATGTTAGTGAAAATAAGGAGTATGTACATGAATGGTCAAAAAAATGACCAAGAGTCATATTGGAAACAGCAGGGATGGAATGGAACGTCACAGAAAATGACCATATAGGATAGAAAAAAGATGGCAGGTTTGTTGACCCTGATAATATCACTTACTTCCTTTCTAGATAAAAGAAGCTACAGATGTTTCTAAATCACATTTCTAGGATTATTGCTGTTGCTAGTATTCTTGTTGTATTATTAATATTATTATAATTAGCATTTAGATAGCAGGGGTATGGATGATTGCAAAATGGCTTCAGCATCATGAGGTGAAGTCCCCAGGAAGAAAAAAAAGCTGCTCCTGCCACATTGCATTTGAATTGCCAAGGGTTTAATCATGTATCCATTCTGGGCTTCCCAGTTGTATACAGCCAGGCATCTAATGTACAGGTTGATTGACTTTTCTTTGTCTCTTCTTCCTATCTTGGATTATAACAAAATAGACTACTAACGTGTGGTGTAGGGGTGTCCTAAGATTGCCTAGCCTAGGTAAGTAGTTTTCAAATTTGCTGTTTTTATAGATTTTTCTGTTTTAGCTTAATCTCGATTGCTGTTTCCACTGGATCTTTTCCTCAGACAACTTCCTCAGTACCCTTTGGAGTGCACATTTCTTGGAGGTTTGAGGCATTTTTTTTCAGTCATTTCATCCTCTTGTTTTCACACATGGCTCCTGACACAGAAGACACACTTAATGCATTTTCTGAGGGAGTCACAATTTTCAAATTCTGATAAAATTCTTAGCTCTAATATTGTACATACTTATTGTCTTCAACATCATTTATTGTGGGAATTTGTAGGTAGACAGATTTTCCTCTTTATTAAAATAAGGTCATAAACTCTTGCTGAGACTCTCAGTAACTTTAAAGCTATATCACATGTGAGGGAACTTCAGATCATTGCGTGCTTGGCGACAAAGTGCATAATTCTATACCCACAGGTCATCAACATTAACGTGGGGTTGTGTACACATTTATTGAAAAGTGATTTGTGTTCTACTGAGAATAAATACTATCTTATCCTATATATATATGGAGCATGTGCCATGAGAGGTCATTTTGGAGGCACATGTGATATATACCCATCCTTGTGAAGCTTATTTTCTAATGAGGGGAGACAGCAAATAATAAAATAACAAGCAGGTCAATTGTGAGCTATGTTAAAAGGTGCTAAGTGGGGCAAACAGAACTGGGAGAGTAGGATCTGGTATGTGAGCACAGGAAGGTTTTACAGGCAGTTTGTGATCTTAAACAAGGGTGGTTAGTGTAGGTGTCATGGAGAAAACAGTGTCTGGAAAACAGAACAGCAAGAAAACTATTAGGGCTGAAGAGAGGTCAGAGAGGGCAGGAAAGTGTCAGTAGAGAATGTCCTGTAGGTAAGAAGAGGATATGTTGCATATTGAAAGCCTTTGTAAGAGCTTACTTTTATTTTGAGTAAATAGGTCACTAGTAAGGAATCTTAAGCAGAGGAGTGCCAAACCTGACATTTGGCATGTTAAGGGGAGGGCAAAACTTGGAACAGTGACACTAGCTACAAATCTATTGCAGGATAAGTGAGAAATGACAGTGACCCGTGACCAACGTGGTAGCAATGGGGGTGATAAGTGGCTGGATTCTGGATACATTTTAAAGGTGTGTCCAGTAGAATTTGGTGACAAGTTGGAAGCACGTATATGAGAGAGAAAAGTCAGGCTACATATTACTACTTCAAAATTAGTAAGTGCTCTCGGTGGGTTACAGTAGGTATTGATAAAATGCAGCTTGAAGAACATCAGTTTTATGTGAGTTTGTTGCTCAGAAGATGTCTTGTTATTTATTTATTTATTTATTTATTTATTTATGTATTTAATTTTTGAGAGACAGAGAGAGACAGCACGAGCAGAGGAGGGTCAGAGAGAGAGGGAGACAGAATCCAAAGCAGGCTCCAGGCTCTGAGCCAGCTGTCAGCACAGAGCCTGATGCGGAGCTTGAACCCACAAACCTCGAGATCATGACCTGAGTCAAAGCTGGACGCTTAACCGACTGAGCCACCCAGGTGCCCCAAGATGTCTTGTTTTGAAAAGCATTGATGTTGATACTCCAAACTCAAGACAAATAGACTTTATCAGCCATAATATGGCAAAAAGATCTGGACCAAAAGTAAGTCCTCAGGAAATACTTGACCCCCACTTACATATTGATGACTGACTTTTATTTTTTTCTTCCTTGAGCTCTTCCCACACATATCTTCACTCTTTGTGATGCACCATTTAGTTGTTCTTATGAAACCTTTCATGTCAGTGTTATAGGACTCACTAATGCAGTCCAACAACCCCATGTATGTGCTGTATTATAACACCACAACATATTGTATTTGTCTACATATTTGAATTTCTGTCTCATCAGATTGTAAGATCTATCAGGACAGGAAATGTATTGTGTTTACTGCTATGTTGTAAGTAACGAGCATTGTGCCTTTGGCATAACAGGTGCATAGAATATTTGTGTGGAATTTGTTAAATTACAAAAACAGATTAATAAATCAGCAATCCCTTGTCCTGGTGAATTTCTGTCATGCCAGTGCCAAATTCAAATGTGTCCAATCCATAATTGAAAGCAAAGGAAGAAATTCATAATTAACTGGATTATTTAATTGGACTCACTGCTAACTCTTGCTATGATATGATAGCTACTTTCCCAATGTTTCCTTGTTTAATCCAGTTGACTCTCGAGTCCATGGAAAATATTTCCTGCTTTCAAAAAAGTCTGTATGCCATCCCTATATTTTTGTACAAATGATTTTCTCCTCTATGTAAGCGAAAGCCCAAGGCTATTGGACTTTATTTTAGTTACCTCTTCTTTCCGTTATGTTTTATACATGTTTTTATATATCTAATAAGCTTTTATTTTTTTCTAACTCAAGAAAAGAAGTATGTCTCTACTTTAGGACTTTTTCCTCCCTGTATTATTCTTTTATTTTCCTTGAATCTATATTCTTTCCTGATTCCTTAGACTATTGAAACGTGCATGTCTCTGACAGATTGAAACAAATGCACAACAAACCCTCATATTTTACAAATGTTCACAATAATATGGCATCTCTTTATTTTCTCTATGAAACAACTTGAAAGGGCATTGAATTTCCCATTTCCAAGACTTCAGCTCACACTCAGGCCTTCTTGTCTGATATGCTCACTTGTTACCATCAATTCATAGAATGAATTAGGGAACATGATTTGTTTCAGTCTGCATCTACTCCTCCAGAACACTCCTGTCAAGTGATTAGAAAGTATTACTAAACCAGCTCTTGTTAAGCATACTAATATCCAGTTAGACTATCAAGTTTTTTTATTTTTTAATCTTCATTCTCTTTACTCCTTGTAATGTGTGTCAGTTGGATGTTCTGAACTTTTTAATTCTTAAATATTTCATTTCCTTTGGTGTTCATTATCCCTCTTTCTGTTGTTTCTTATCCTACCCATTCAATAATTTTTTTCTTCCCCACTGACTGCTTTTAGCCCTCCTGTACACAGAAATATGGATATTACCAAGAATACATCTATGGTCTTCTTACATTTCTCTTTATTCTCTTTATGATCTTAACCAGTTTTATCTTATGAATCACACCATATACATGAGTTACTACATCTGATGGTGACAAATTTCCACTCACTTCTTGGATATTTTCACCTAAAGTTTCTAAGACTGCTCTGTCTAAAATGATACCCACCAACTATCTATGGCATTTGGAATGTGCCTATTATGAACTAAAATGTGCAGTAGGCATAAGATATGCATTAGTTTAAAGACATAGTACAAAGTGTAATGTAAAATATCTATTTTTTTGATTAATTATGTGGTGAAGTAACATTTTGGATATACTGGGTTACATAAAATATAATATCACATTACATTTTGACTGAATAATGCTACTTGCAATAACTCCAAATATGTCCCGCATTCCCTTTCAAAAACAAGCACCTCTCACTGAGTTTTGATTTTGGATGGGACAGAAGCTCTTTTCCTGTCTCCTTGGCTTTAGTTATGGATCTTTGACATTCTGTCTCATAACCCTTCTCCACTCTATACTGTCATCTCAACCTTGTCCTCTTTTAATCAATAATCAACCTTTATGATGCTCTTCTTTAAACTTATATTGACTCTATCTTATTTTCATCTTTATGCTTACTTTTCTGTCCTAGACAATTTCAGTAACTGAAATCACCCAGCCTTAGGCTCCTTGCTCCTTTAAACTATCCTATGTACCATCTTTTTAATAAAGCTCATTAAACATAACCTTCCTTTACTCAAAAATCTTTAAAAGTTTCTTAAACTAGCAAGTAAAGTTCAAATCTTTTAATAATGTTGAAAACTAAAAATCTTTCCAATTTATCTGTGCTCTACATCATTTCTCTTCCTTCCATTTGCTTTGAGTTATGTCTAGTCTTTATAAGTTTCCAAGCACTGCCATACCTCTCTACCTTTTCATCTTCATTTATTGAAACCTAGTATTCAACTTCTATTTTAAATGTTATTGTTCCCATAAATTTGGCCACAAATAGCTTCTCCCAAGTCTGAATTTTGACAGTACACTATCTTTTGTGGCATTTCCCACTTTTTAACTTGTTTGGAATTTTCTCATCCATTATTCATTTTCTACTTAATTTGGTCTTTAAGAACAGGAATTAAAGCTCAATTATGTTTATACCCATATCCAAATGGCTATCATGGTGCTCACCATGACAGGTGCTCTAGTTTATTTATTGGATAAATAAATGAGGAAATGAATTAATGAGCAATGGTATAGTCATGCTTTCTAATATTAAGGATTTCTTCTGGAAAATTTCCTTCCTATGGCAGAAATGGCCCGATTTTTTAGTTACTGCATTTTGTTTCTTCTCCCAACTTAATATGCAAATCACTGACTTTAGCAAAACAAGTATTTCATCTGCTGATGAAATTGCTTAAGACAACAAAAAAGGGACATATTAAAAATCAATGGAAGCTGCTACATCTGTATCTTTTTAACACCATCTGTCTCCCAAGTTGCTAGATGAATCCAAATCCCATCCAAGTTTTGCTGGTCTGCAACAGTAAAATGCTTCAATGGCAGTTCCAAACAGATTGAACATATTTCAATTAGACAATTTAGTTGTAAGAGCATTGTCTCGGCAGATAACCCTCCAGGGATTATAATGAATACAGCTTAATTGGTTTATTAAGTAAAATTTACAAAAGCTCAGAGCCTTGGTTTGAAAACTTTTAGGCATTATTGAAGTATGGATTTTGCATGTGATAAATGGGATGAACACTTACTACTGCAGCAGATTTGGTGAGTGGTTAGAGATGCTAGATAACTTCCTCAGCTAGTGGAGAAGTAGTATCTGAAAACACAAGTACATTTTTTAAAATAGCTGAGATACAGGAAATATGCCTTTGGTACCAAAACTGAAAATTAAGTCTCAGTACAGCATGGTGCCAAGGAATCTTGGCCTGAGGATCAGAATTCCCAGATTCTAGGCCTAAAATTATAAAATATAATTATGTTTCTTATTTATTTGGCATTAGAATCACAAATATCATTGTCATTAGACAGTCCTGAAAAATAAGTCTTCCTATTTGTACATACTAATACATATACAAAATAAGTCTGGGGTTTAATCCTTACATAGTTATATCTGTATTCTTCTAATTTAAAATGTAAGAATATCTGTAACTAGTGGTGAATGTGTGTTTGTTAAAATTACACTTGTAATGCTATGTGATGTCCCGGCTGCATCATAAACAGCAGAAACCACTTTGCACTGGAAAGAAATTTATACATCCTGTATTGCTAAAGCCTCCATTTAACAAATGGAGGGAAGAGAGGGTCAGAAAGGGCAAGAAAATAAATTTTCCATGAAAATGGTTCTCCAAAATCAGACACCTACATTGTTGGTCAAGCTGATTTCTAAACCAATGTAACTGGCTTCCCAGTTGGCTACTTTGGTGACTTTTAAAAATAACTAGCAAACATTTCCAATGCTGTGACACAATGAATAAAATCAATAGAGCTTCTAAAGGTGAAACAGTGATTTAGGAAACTAAACAACAACAACAACAACAACAACAACAACAACAAACCAAACCAAACCAAAACCAAAAAAAAAAAAAATCCCAAAGAAAAACAATCTAGAATTTCCTGACTCCAACACTTTGCACTCAATTTAACAAGAAATTGACCATGATTTCAAGGAAAATTCCTCTCATCCCTCTAGATAATTAGAACCACCACCAGGATCAGATATCTTTTTAAAGTTAGAGCTTTATTCTATAATTTAATAAAAATACAATGAAGTTTCTATCACCATGGGGATAAAACTCAACTAAATTCGAATCCATATGTATTGTAATACCCTACTATGTTTAAAGCATTAGTTTCTGAATTTTTGGAAATATGCATATAAAAATAATATCTCATACTTATGTTAATATTGTAGTTTTGAAATTCCTTGTACTGATTGAATTCTGTCCCCCCAAATGTCCTCATTTGGAAATAAGGGCTTTGCAGGTGTAATAAAGTCAAGATGAGGTCATTCTGGTGGGCACTAATCCAGTATTGCTGGGTATTGCCAGAAGAAGAGGAAAATACCATGGGAAGACATGCAGGAGAATGCCAGGTGACAACAGGCGGAGAGGTCTGAGTGTGCAGCTGCCAGTCGAGGAGTGCCAGGAATCTACAGCCACCCCCAGAAGCTAGGAAGAAGCAAGGAAGGAGTCTACACAGACTCTCAGGAGAGGATGGCCCTGCTGACACCTTGATTACAGACATTTAACTGCCAGAACTGGGGAACAATAAATTCCTATTGGCTTAAGCCACCCAGATTTAGGGCTGTATTATGGCAGCCTTAGGAAATGAGTATACTCTTTTTCATATTTACCAAATCTTAAAATAATTCAGGGCCTTCTCTCATTTGAACTTGAACTTCCAAAGACTGTAATAGAACTTTCCAGAAAAAGAAACTGTCAAGAAGAAGAACACAGGGGCAAGGATGAAAGGCCCATGTGGAGGAGGCTTGGAGTCTGGTTAGTTTGGGCACTCTTCCCAGTTAAATCATGGAACGTGAGCAGGGCACTGTCAGAAGTATGGCTCTTTCAGAAAAAAAAAGAAAAAGAAAAAAGGAAAAAAGAACACCAAAGTTGAAAACAAATGGGCTGCTTGCTTTCATTTCATTCATCTCCATAGTACTAGGAAGAGAAGTAGGGTGTGTCCATGTATTATTGCCACTATTTCTAAAGAGGAAAATAAAAATCATATAATGCAGGTAACTTACAGCAAAAAAAGTTTTTTGTTTTTTCAACCTCATTGGATCTTAACAACACTGCAGAGTAGGTGAAGGAAACAGAGAAACAAGGAATATATTGGGGATGTAAGGCTCTACAATCACATAAATCCCCACATTTATAAAGGATTGTGGGCAATTCAAAACAACAGCAAGTGAAAGTCACTAAGGCTTATGTATTTAAGGCTTCCCTCCTACTCTTCCTTCTTGATGTCTCCATTGAGGTTAATCCGAAATTAATCAATTGAGTTCACCAAGGAGAAAATCTGTCAGAGTTATAACAAAGCCGGAAGTTCATATATTACCAAACAAATCTTTAATGATAAAATTCCACTTTCACGGTTGTTTTCTGGGAGACATTTTAATGTTATCATCTTGATCCTCTTAAAATAATAACAACTCACATGTGCCAGGAACTAAGTGCTTTATATGAATTCAATAACAACCATCCTCTAAGGTTTTTGCAGATGATGAAGCAAATTTAGAATGGTAAAAGAATCTTCCCAGACTCACACACCTTAGGAGTGGAATCATTTCCCCAGTATTGCTCCAAGGCTTGTGTGCTGAATCATTATTTTCTTCTGCCTGAGAAAGCTGGATGTGGTATATGCTAAGTACAAAATCCCATAGAGTTATTTTCTCTTATATCTATTTTCCTCAAGCCAAATAGTCATCTTCACATATATACAATGTCATCTTCAAGGAGCATAGGGTCTCTTCTGGCTATGGCCTGGTGATCAGCTCTCTCTGTAGCCCATCTCCAGCCCCATTGTCCCAAATCCCCCAATCACAAGCCTGCCAGCCCCAGGGGCACTTACAAGATGAGAGTGGCCGCACAGTGTGATCCAGAGATTATCATGCTTTCAGACTCTAATTGCTACCTCTTGCTTCACTCCCTGCCTTTAGAATGTTTGGGGATAGTATTTGGAAGACGGTGGGAAGCAGATGTTTGAGGAAGGGACTGACTGAGCTAGCCCTTTTGGTTAATTTTCTTTAAAAACAAAACAAAATAGGGGCACTTGGATAGCTCAGTGGGTTAAGCATCTGACTCTTGGTTTCAGCTTAGGCCATGACCTCATGGTTTGTGAGTTCTAGTCCATCAGTGCAGAGCCTGCTTGGGATTTCTCTCTCTTTCTCTCTGCGCCTCTTCAGTCTGTACTCTCTCTTGCTCTCTCTCTATCCTATCTATCCTATCATGTCTGGAAGGATCATGTGACACTGCCAATCTCCCAGAGTGCCAGGTAGAGTGCTTTGTTTTTAGTGTATATACTCTTAAATTATGTTGTGTAAACTAAAGAAGAGAAAGTAATAACCAATCATTAATGTATGAAGAATTGCTTAAATTATCATGTGTAGAATATTTCTGATTGGGAAAGACTATTTCTATCCATCTTTATGCCTTATAAATTCCATCATCAGTAAGAAGAGGACTTATATTATCTGTCCTTACAGTGTCACAAAGATATATGTAATTCATACTTTAAATTGATATATCAATAAATATGAGATGATATTACCAATGGTTTACCATGGTCTTCTGCGTTTACTTCATGCCTGTTCATAATTTTTTTTTCAAAATGTTCATTTATTTTGAGACAGAACATGCATGCACAAAAGCAGGGGAGGGGCAGAGAGAGAGAGAGAGAGAGAGAGAGAGAGAGAGAGAAAATCCCAGGCAGGCTCAGTGCTGTCAGTGCAGAGTCCTATGGTAGGACTCCATCCCACAAACTGGGAGATCATGACCTGAGCTGAAATCAAGAGTCAGATACCTAACTACTGAGCCATCCAGGTGCACTTTTGTTCATATTTTATTGTATCTTCCATCTCTCTTCTTTCTTCTAGCTAAATGTGAAAACAGACTTAACATGGTAACATTTCCCCTACTTTATTAACTTTCCTACTATGATTCAAATGTGAGTATATTAATAAACTTGACATTTTCTAGGTAATAGTTTTTTTATTGTCCCAAAGAAGTGATCATTTGAAAGTTTATGTATATCTGCAGATATTTTTCATCTCTTTCATCCTTTGAAATAAAATTACATTCTCTTCAACCGCAGGAGATGATTGCATGAGGGAATAAATTGCAGCAAAAGAAAATGTTGTTTAGCTCAGCTAGTGTGCCTGGGTATCACTAATCTTCTAGGAAATCCTTGAGCTGAGGTTTCTCCCCCTGATATTCAAAACAGTACCTTTAAGCTGAGGACAGAGAATATCAGCCTCTGTCAATTCATTTACTAATTAAAATCAGGGTACTTCTACCTGGTTAAAGATAATTTTTTTCAAAAATTTTAATATTATGTTCATGAAGGGGAGAAATTTTAAAATAAAAATGATGCAATCACTCGACGTTTTTCTAACCCTCCATTCTTAGCCTGAAGTCAATTCCTATTTCATCCCCTCCTTTTCAAAAGCTTTCATGCTCTAAGGTTCCAGGCAGAAGAGAAGTGCCCACTTCTCTTCATCACTAAACATCTCTAAACTTCTCAAACATCACTAAAGATGTTTCCTGTGGAATCACTGACGTCAAGAACATTGCGCATTTTTATGAAAAGTGTCTGAGAAAATGAGATTTGCCCTAAAGGTCATGTGAATAATGGTCAGGCTTTCTCTCATCTAGTTCTGTGTACATATTGTATTCATCTGGAGAAATAAAGTCATGTTCCTCCCCACTGTGTAAGAATTTACTGTGGAATTTGTGTTCTCTTGAGTTTCTAGAAATTCTCATATCAGAAAGACACCTGAAGATCCTGTTTCTTGACTTCTGAAGACTCGAACTGATATGCTGTGAGGAAAAACAAGTTCTTGCTAAATGTACAGTGAAGGGGCATTTGCTTTGGTCAGAAAGAGTAACTCAGAAGATAGATTATAATTAGTTTTCTTTATGTTAGTGTCTGGGTAATATTGCTCAGGAGTTCAGCTTTGCCTTTGTCATTTGAAGGATTGACGCGAAGCACTAAATGGCTTTTGTAATTGCTATAGGTGAAGTCCCAAATCTACTAAATATTTGATGTGCTGCAGAGGCGCTGCTGCTGTGGGGATTTCGATATAGGAGGAGGAATCTGTGGAAGTGCTTGAAGGAATTCAGTAAGGTGGACGGTAAGTTTTATATGAAGTTAAAATGGGTTTTTATTCTTTAACAACCAAATGCCTGCTAATATTAGAGTTACCTAACACTTCAACAACTCATATTTGGATGAAAAATTCCTGCCTTTAAAAGTCTAACACAGCCAACTTAACACTTACTGGCCATTTACTTTGGATAAGGCCTCATGCTAAGCAATTTGGGAGAATAAAGAGATAAATAAGACAAGAGTCCTGCTCTCAAGAAGCTATTATCTGTTTGATAATAGCCTCCTTGCCAAAGCACCCTGTCTCCTAAGACTTCTGAAAACACTCCAAGCTGTGATTTCCCAGCTTTAAATGTTGTTTGTCTCATTTTTTAAAAGTAATCTCTATACCCAACATGGAGCTCAAATTCATGACCCTGAGATCAAGAGTTGTGTGTTCTACTAACTGAGCCAGCCAGATGCCTCTAATTTGTCATAGTTTTTTGGTCTTAGTTTTTAAAAAAGACTTTCATGATATTCTCTGAAATAACTGGAATTGACATTTATTACAAATGGATACCAAAAAGCATGAATTTAATGTGCCCTAAGCAATCTTTCATATATAAACATATTTCTTCATATTAATTTTGCACATTTACAGGACAATGACTAGTGCTTGGCATCAAAAAAATCTTATAGTAGCTTCTAATGGCAAATATTATGCAAAGGAAGTTCAAAATCATAAGGAAAAATGTTTCTATTTGAAAAATAGTCAACCTAGATCTGGTATACACAGTTATTCTCAAGTATTCAGAATACTTTATTAGACTGAATATTCAATTCTCAGGCTATGCCTGAAAACAGCTTAATGTTTTTGCATATCTATATATGTGTATATATTTGCATTTCCCTCACATATTCCACTTGGGGTACTTTCCTCAGCATAGATTCTGTCTAAATTATCAAAATGAAGATTTTGGATATGCTTCCATTATTCTAGCATCTCAAATTTCAACATTCACGCCAGAGAGAAGGGATGAGGGAGTCACTTCATTAAATTACAGATGCTGATCAAATAGCCTACTGTTTCTGTGTCTGTCTCCTAGTCCTCTTCAGAAACTGGCAGATAATCTCATAATTATCCAAACTGTTCTGTTTTTATACATATAGTGTGATAAAGACTCATGTCATGTTTTGGCAGCTCCACATTCATTTATTATCAAGATTAGAGATGCCCCCCGAAAATCATGTTTTAACTAATTCTACACTGAGGATTCAGTGGGGAGGGAAGAAAGTGAACAATACAAATTACATTTTTTAAACCTCTTGTACTTTTTTTTATTTGAGCAAGCGTGAGAAAGATATTGCATAAGGAAGGAACATACTCTTTAAACATTTTTAGTGAAAATGTATATAATTAGTTTTAGTTCTACTTCTGGTTGAATAAAATGCTAGTGGCTTTTTCTGCCAAAAGTCTCCATGAAGCTACAAAATGGTGTGTATAATGCAATGTAATTAATGGTACACATTTACTAATATTAATATAACACCATAAGTATGATTATATTAATAATCATTAAGGTTAAACTCAATAATACAGTAATGGTAAAAACACAATGTCCTCTATTTAGCTATTCAGCCATGATATTGCACTCCCAAATGAGTTTGTTTTTAGATTTCAAAATCAATCCCCCTTTTCCTCAGGAAGTCTTGCTAACTCAGTAAATGTTATTAAATACCTGTGTCTTTTTGCAGAACATAACATTGCCGAGATGTTTCTTAGAGCCAAACTGTTGGTGAGATACACAGTTGGAAGAGCCCTTTCCTGGTAACAAATGCTCTAGGTTCAAGCTTTAGATTCCTCAGTTAATAACTGGAATGTTAGCCAAGAATTAATTTCTATGAATATTAGGCTCATTTTCTTGAACACAGGGATATTAATTTTGTCTTACAGTACTACAAGAATACACTAGGTAAAAATCACTTTGCAAACAAAAATGTTTTGCATGGCTGCACATTATTAACGCACATAAATAGTTTGTGTGTGTGTTTTGATAAAGAGAAATTGCACCGAATATTTGTTAAAATGGCAAAGAAGACTTTATTTGAAACTACTGCAGTAGGGGTCAAGGTTATTGCAACAGGGGAGAGAGACTGACCTTATTTTCACTGAAACAAAAGACTGGAAGATTTTTAAATACTGGGGTGCACCAATGGAAAAGTACTAGACGCTTTAAGGGGAAGATTGCTCAGTGTTATTAGGCTGTTTGCTAATTGACGCTTACTGAAGTTAGGCTTCTATCTTCTCCACTAAGACTGGGAGGCAGAGGCCCTATCTTTTTTGCAGATTATGTCTAAAAGGAAAGAAGCTGGGAGAAGACTTGCGTCTCAAAGAGGCAGAAAAAGAATCTACAATGGCAAGTTTTCTAATGGAAATGTTCTAAGAAAAGGTGGGTTAAGCATCTATAGTCAGGAAGAAGCCTGTTTATAGCTTAGTCAAGCAGGAGGACCTTGGTCAATGTGCGTCCACATGTACCATCCCAAAGGCCAGAACAAACGGCTAGGTCAGCAGTCACAGATCCACCTTTTGTTTTCTTTGTTTCTGTTCATTGCTGATCATCATTCAGCCATCATCACCATTATATTCTGAAATTTATTTTTTAGTGTTGGAGTTGTAAATGCATAAGCAATGCCACACAAATGTTTAATTAAAAAAAAAAAAGAAAGAAAACAAAGGACAGGAACTTTTGCAGTGAAAGTTGTTTTCCTCCCCCTGAGATTTATTGATGTTTGTATCTGGATGAACTCCTGTGTTGATAAATGTATGCAGGCTTTATCCTTTCGTTCAGGTAAATAGAGTAAGAGAAGTACACAGTGTTGACAAATTCTCCAGACACTGCTGCCAGGATAGGGCTAATATCCATGCAGTCACATGCCTCTGAACAGCTTTATTTTTCCTGGCTCCTCGTACTGTGGTTCTGGGGAAGGGAGGCAGCATTTGACTTTCCTCATCCTTTCTTCTATGGTCTTGCATTTTGATTACATGGCTGAACTTATATTTGCCAAATAGCACTTGTCTGTTATGGCAGGGCTGTTTTCTGAACATTTTAAATCTGTTGAATCTCAACAGCATTTTCTGATATAGCCTGTGATCTGAGTGCTCATTGATTGAATAATGAGATTCAGAATTTAAATTCTAATAATTCATGATAGTAAGAAAATGAAAAAACAATAGAAACAATTGTATTTAATACTTTACAGTTAGTCATAAAGCACCACATGCATGACTTTATTTGTTCCTTAAAGCAACCTTGTAAGTTTAGTAAATTTTGACTTCACTTTACAGATAATAGAATATACTCAGAGAGATTACATGACATGTGAACATTTTCACAGAGGTTAAGGGTTAACAGCCAGGTCTGGAAGTCTGCTCTTCAAGATAAGAGAAATAACATAAAGAAAGGTCCAGAGTAGAAGCTCTAGAAACACACTAGATCTTGTGCTCAAATTCCTGATTTAAGAATGACTTTATGTAATTAACAGCTCTCAAAATTTTCATTTCTAAAAGAGGTTTTGTGAGAAATTAAGGAAAAAACACATGAAAACATCATGAATGTCTTAAAAACAGTAGGGCTTCATTTCTACTTCCTAGCACACTCCTCTTTACTCCCTCTGCTTGCCAACCCATCGTTCTTTCTAAAGGCCTTTTTGCTAAAAAGTTAAATGAGATAACTTTGAACTCACCATCTTAAAATTTTGAAAATCAGACTTCTTTAGGTAACTTTGCACACAGTAACATTTATCCATTTTAACTGCATGTTACCATGAGTTCTGACAGATATGCATAGTGGTGTAGTTATCACTACAATCAGGATTCAACTAGAACAATTGTACCTCACCCTTACGTGCCCTGTGCCCCCTCTTTTACAGGCAGTCTCCATCCTCACCTTCAGCAGCTGACAAACTTACAGTTTTGTCTTTTCCAGAATATAGAAGTGAACATGTTAATTTTTAAAACAAAACAAAATCCTTCTGAGATTTCAACTGGGTTTACACTGAACCTATAGATAAATCTGGGCAGTATAGCCATCTTAAGGATATTAAGTGTGCAAATCTCTGTCTTTCTTTCAAAAGTCCATAACTTCAGTCTAATCGTGAGAAAAAAAATCTGAAATTCCCAACTGACAGACATTCTATAAAACTGATCACACTACACCTCTCACTGTCAGGTATGAAACACAAGGAAAGACAGAGAAACTGCCACACCCAAGAGGAGCTTGAGGAGACATGACAGTTAATTGTAGCCTTAAACCCCACATGGAATCCTAGAACATAAGATGGGCATTAAGGTAAAAATCTGAGGAAATCTGAATAAAGTATAGAGTTTAATTATTGAAAATGATAAATATTTGTTCAATAATTCTACCCAATATGCCATACTAATGTAAGATATTACTAATAGAGGCAAGTGGTTGTGGATACATGGGAACTTCCAACTCTCATCACAATTTTTGTGTCCAAAACTGTTCTAAGGTGCACCCTCTTACACTGTTGGTGGGAATGTAAACTGGTACAGCTGCTCTGGAAAACAGTGAGGAGGTTCCTCAAAAAATTAATAATAGAACTCCCCTATGACCCAGCAATAGCACTGCTAGGGATTTACCCAAGGGATACAGGAGTGCTAATGGGGCACATGTTACCCCAATGTTCACAGCAGTGCTTTCAACAATAGCCACATCATGGAAAGCGCCTAAATGTCCATCAGCTGACAGATGGATCAAGATGTGGTTTATATATACAATGGAAGACTGCATGGCAATGAGAAAGAATGAAATCTGGCCATTCATAGCAATGTGGATGGAACTCAAGGGTGTTATGTTAAGTGAAATGAGAAAGACAGATACCATATGTTTTCACTCATATGTGGAACAGGAGAAACTTAACAGAGGACAATAGGGGAGGAGAAGGGGAAAAAGGTAGTTAAGGAGAAGGAGGAAGGCAAGATAAGAGACTCTTAAGTCCTGAGAACAAACTGAGGGTTGATGGGGGTGGGGGAGAGGGGAAAATGGGTGATGGGCACGGATGAGGGCACTTTTGGGATGAGCACTGGGTGTTATATGGAAACCAACTTGACAATAAACTATAATAAAAAAAGTAAAATAAAATAAAATAAAACTGTTCTAAGGTAAAAAGTTCATTAAAAAGGTAAGATAATCAACTGTTGCGAAACATTGTCCCTTCAAGCACCTAACTTGAAATTGAGAAGTTGCTCTCTTCTTTTCCATCTCTCTCCATGATGTATCATCAAGTTCTAATTCTACTTTAATTTCCTTCTAATTCTTTCTGCTCTCCATCTGTCCTATTTTCTCTAAGTTTGATCTCATCCCATCTTCCTAGACTATTTAACTAGCACCATTGCCACCTGTCTCAAATTAAGAAATCAATAAATCAATGTATTAATGAATTAGAAAAGAATGGAATTGGTTAAAAAAACAAAACTCAGCTGAGTAAATGAGAAGATCTGATTGGCTTTATTTAGTGACTCATAAACCAGGTGGCACCCCATCCAGCAAGTAGAGGGGAGCTCCCAGGGGCTATACAAAATGGAAGGTTTTTATAGGAAAGAAATTAGGGCACGAACTTAAGAAAAAAACGGAAGAAAGAGTTGTTTCAGGCTAGATGTTCTTCCCATATGGGAAAGAGCTGGAGATCTTATTGTGCAAGTTGCCTCCTCTTCCCTTGGGGGATGGAGGGTCCCTGGGACAACCGACCTCATTGATGCTGATCAGAAAATTCCTGACTGACTAGTTAAGACTCCATTTTTTGGTGAGATCGGCACCATGAGTAGGTTAGGTTTTAAGTCCAGATTTGGTGATTTGGCTTAAACGACACCATTTGACCCTGTGGTATCCATTTAAACAACTGTAAAAGATACTAACAACTTTTTAAAAGTTAAAGTGATGGAGTTAATATTTGAAGGTCATTAAATCATTTAGGGGAGGAGGAAGCTTTTATGATTAAGAAGAAAAGATTAATTAAGCCGCTTGCTTTGGGGTTTTTTTGCCACACTTAAGCAGCTTATCTTCCTCATGTTTTCCTAGAAATATTATTTCTCAAAATTCTTTGCCAAAATATAATTTACGTGATTGTCTCACAATATCTTACAAGCACTTGCTTTGTAATTAGGGCCTTGTGGTGGTTGACTTTATCTACTTATGGCTTTGGTGTTCCAGGCACAGACAAATAGTAATGTAGAATATTCATATTGTTTACTTGACAGTCTATTGAACTTCCAGGAATTATGATTTAAGTTATTTAAGTTGTTCTTGTGTCCTGGAGCTAGAATGAATTCTTGATGAACTATAACAGAACGATTTATTTTACTATGTATCCTCTAATGAATGGCCAAAGATAATGTAGACTGTCCGTGATTGCTTTTTGAGGGCCGACACGAGAGAAATAAATATACATTGATTGTAAATTATCAGAGCCAGCCTTTTTAAAATTGCATGGGATGATATTTAAATTTGGCCTCTAATCTTCTTTCACCTTTGTTTTTGGCTTCCGCAGTGCAATCGTATGACAAAATATGATTCACTCCATAAATATTCATGCTCATTAATCTTTTTCAGGAACGCACTTAATGCACAAAGTGAAGTCAAGCTGCACTGGCTATGTTAGTCAGCTCGTATCCACAAAAACACACCTGCTCTCCAAATTAACATGTGCATTGATCCTTCCATGGTTAAAAGATTTTGTTTTATGATGTGAAGCTTGGTGTTTTCAGTCAGTCAGAGGGTTTGACATGGAGCCAGAGGGAACAAGGGAGGAAACATTTGATTTTGAGGCTCAGATTTATTATCTGGAAGGGAGTTAAAATGGCATCTACCAGGAACTTCACTAGCTGCCTTCAAAACTACCTGGCTGAAAAAGCAGCCTTTGATTTCTCTTATCTCCCTGTAAGGCACGCTTATCAGAAAAGATTAGAGGCGCAGAGTTAATGCTACCAGCAGGACTATGTCCCTGAAGCTTTCATTAAACAGCTACCACAATCTATTCTTTTACTGCTGTGAAACGATTGATAACACGCTTTATATTCTCATCTTCCTGGCATTTGTGAACATTCACTTTGGAGACAACACCAAAAACTGGAGTCCTAAAGAGTAATCATACTCTTAAAGTCAAAAACCAAATTATTTAAATAAATAGCAAGGATAAAGAAGTGAAGAATTAAGACATCTATAAAGGCTGAAACAGAAGTGGGGGGCGGGGTGGGGCGGGGATTGAGTGGAAGGTGTGCCTTGAAAGATATAGTACATTATTTTGGCAAGCAAAAAAGAATGAAAAATAAGTGCAAACAAACAGAAGTGTAGAGGTAAATTACGAACATATTGAAAGAAAAAGAAGATAAAATAGAGAGGGAAGCAATCCATAAGAGACTCTTAAATACAGAGAATAAACTGAGGGTTGCTGAAAGGGAGATAGGAGGGAATGAACTAAATGAGTGAGGGCACTTGTTGGGAGGAGCACTGAGTGTTATAACTAATAAGTCAGGCAGAGAAGGATAGATACCATATGTTTGCATTCATAGGTCTAACAGGAGAGACCTGGCAGGGGACCATGGGGAGAGGAAGGGGGAAAGAGAGCGGGGAAGAGTGAGGGACCCAGATCACGGGAGACTACTGAATACTGAAGAGGAACCATGGACTGAAAGGGGAGGGGGAGGGAGAGAGGGGGTGATGGTCATGGTGGGGGGCACTTGTGGGGAGAAGCACTGGGTGTTATATGGAAACCAATTTGACAATAAACTATTATAAAAAAAATAAAAAATAAAAAGCAAAAAAAAAGATAGGCACATCTTAAAAAAAAAAAAAAGAGATGAATCACTGGTTTCTACTCCTGAAGCCAAGACTATACTGTATGTTAACTAACTTGAATTTAAATAAAGGAATTAAAAAAATTAATCAAAAAAGAAAAAAATAAAAAAACATCAAGAGAAAAATTCGTGTGAAGGTGTAACAACAAGTGTTCTAGCTGGTCTTAAGAGTTATTGCTTCAAGTTATGGATGACTTAAGGCCCTTAATGGGTCACAAAACTAATTTGTTTTCGGTAAGACTTGGAGACCATGGCTTCGGGGAATAACCTCCACCCCACCCCACCCCCACCAGAATATTGCTGAGTCAGCAATTTTATTTGAAGCCCCTTAGCTTTCTGAGTAGCCCAGCAAGTTTTAGCAAAACATTTTTCTTTTTTTAGATTGCACAATGACTTCACTGGTCTCTTATTGTGCATTTGTACACTTTGTCCTCCTTCACCGAAGGAACAGAGTACAACCCAAGGGTACCAAGGAACTGGGCCTACCTACAACCCCCTCCTCCCAGACACTGAGAAACTAGAACTTCTTATACAATCTCTGAGCACCTCACAGAGATAAATGTGCAGCTGACATCATTGAGTCTGCATGTAATCGAGAAATATCACAGATCCCTGCACTTCCTTAACTGATTAAACCCCTTTAACAATCTCTCGGCTCGTCAGAAACCTGGGAGTGGGCTTTGGACAAGAGTCTGTGTCTCCCCAGGTGGCCAGCCTCCTGAATAATGTTCATATTCCTTTTCAATCAAAACTCTTTTTGGGGCACCTGGGTGGCTCAGTTGGTTAAGCGTCTGATTCAGCTCAGGTCATGATCTCACGGTCATTGAGTTCAAGCGCTGCATTGGGTTCTGTGCTCAGTTTCTGTGCCTCCTCTCTCTTTGCTCCTCCCTGGTCACTCTCTGTGTCTCAAAAATGAATACATGTTTTAAAAAAATTTAAAAAAACAACAACTCTTCTCTTGAGTATTGGCCTTTGGAGTGACTGGCAGACAAACTTGGATTTCCGATAACAAATTTGGCTAACCAGCCAGGTGACCTAGCCCTCCAGTGCTGGGCATCTAACAGTCAGCCCTGTGGCAAGCCAGGGCTTACTCTCCGCTCCCGGGCTAGTATTCTGCTGGTCACTGGGGACAAGCTGAGCGAGGATGTGGCCTAGGAAGGAAACTGGGGAGACTGACCCTCCAGCTGCAGAGACTACTTTTGCCTTAGAGAAACTCTCTCTGATTCCTGATTGATGCCAACTGCCAGTTTCACTTTTTGGTTTGAGTGGAAAGGAAAGGAGTTTTAGGAGAAGTTGAGGAGATTCTGGACTGGGTAAGAATATTGGAGTGCACACTGACACAAGTTTCTCATTTGTGGCTTTTGGGAGAAAGTGAAAGGGATCGGAGTAACAACAGTCACTGCATTTGGAATTTTAAACAGATCTGTTTTGGTGCGTGTTGGGGGGGGTTGTGTTATGTTGTGTTCAATTTGTGGATGATGGGAAGTCCTATCTCTGTCTCCCCAAGAGCCTATTGGGCCACGCTTTTGAATAAATGGAAATAGTATAGCCAGAAGGCCATGACTAAGAAAAGGATGAGTTTTTATTATTCCTATTATTAATGTAACACCTGGCCTATGGATATCAGTGAAGCCCCCCAGCTTTAGGAAAAGAAAAAAAAATGCTAACATCTTCATGCAGTCATAATTTTGTTTCTTCTGTGTTCTTTCTGAACTTTTGCCTAGGAAGATGAGGTATACTCCTTCTGTTTCCAAAGCAAGTCCACTTGAACATACTTTGAAGAAAAGGTACAGAGGGCTAAAAAGCAACCAGAGAAAAAGACTGTTTTGCAAAGAGAAGGGAGACAGAGATAAAGGAATGTTAGTGCACACTTTAAATCTATCTCCAGTCTTCTTATCAGCACACCTGCCCCCCTCTGCCTCCATCTCCCTCTCTGTTTCTTATTCACCATGGGCTGGGCTAACATAACCAGCTCCTATGCTATCCTTGGTGCCCTCGGGTGCATTGGCTCCTGCTCCTTCCTCCTTCTTTATGGAGGAGCAAAAAGCACCTCAAGTTGTTAGACCACCTCCTAATGAGGTTCAAAGAGAAGCATCTCCAATCAGCATGAAAGGAACCAGACCCACCTCCCAGACTTAAACTGTCCACTTTGATTTCCCCATAGGTACCCCAAGTAAAACTGACAGTGGGGAATTGATTGACTTTTAGTGGATACAGGTGCAAGACTGTTTTAAAGCTTTAAGTTCATTGGTATAGTTCACATAGATATGTCTTTAGAGTTATCTATATTAAATATAAAGCTTTTATTCAACCAAGGTTTACTAAAGGTCAGATAAGCTCATGTTATTTATGTTGCAATTTGTCAGCAAAAGATGGCTTAAAATGAGAGTTAATGTTGTCTGTCTCATGGGTAATTGTTAGGACAGCCATCAAATCTTTGGAAACCTGAAACTTTGAAGTTTTGCTAAGTTAAATAACAGGAAATTTTCAGAATGATCTAGCTTCAAGAAAAGCAAGCAGTTAGTAGTGCTTATGAAAAATTGATTCAGTATCTAATAGATAATTGATACCTGTCACAACACAGCATTTTATATACTGTTAAGTGAAACTGCAATACAATCTAAGTTTATTTTGGGAGTGTTTGCTGTAT
>NC_043704.1:75658322-75665907 GCF_006229205.1 Suricata suricatta
AAAAAATAAATAAAATTATTAAATACAAAAAAAATAAATAAATTGGCTTGCATTCATTGGATATACAAATCTTTCCCAAATAAAATACTGAAACATTAATAAGTAAACATAAGGATTATATGCTTTTGAGCTCTTATTGAAGAAAAACTAAAGATTCTTGGATCTGTTGGAAAACATGCTTTGTGCCTTATTGAAAGGTTATACTATGAAAAATTCATGTTCCTAAAAATTCTGAAATGTTTTGCTATCTAAAGAATCCTGGTAGGGAATCAAAAGCAAAAATGAACTATTGGGACCTCATCAAGATAAAAAGCTTCTGCACTGCAAAGGAAACAATCAGGAAAACTAATGGGCAACCTACAGAATGGGAAAAGATAGTTGCAAATGACATATTGAATAAAGGGCTAGTATCCAAAATCTATAAAGAACGCACCAAACTCCACACCCAAGAAACAATCCAGTGAAGAAATGGGCAGAAGACATGAATAGACTCCAAAGAGTATATCCAGATGGCCAACAAACACGTGAAAAGATGCACAGTGTCACTCATCATCAAGGAAATACAAATCAAAACCACACTGAGATACCACCTCACGCTGGTCAGGGGGGCTAAAATGAACAAATCAGGAAACTCTAGATGCTGGCAATGATGTGGAGAAACGGGCACTCTCCTACAGTGTTGGTGGGAATGTAAACTGGTGCAGCCACTATGGAAAACAGTGTGGAGGTTCTTCAAAAAATTAACAATAGAACTCCCCTACAACCCAGCACTAGCACTACTAGGGATTTACCCAAGGGATACAGAAGTACTGATGTATAGGGGCACATGTACCCCCAATGTTCATAGCAGCACTTTCAACAATAACCAAATCATGGAAAGAGCCTAAATGTCCATCACCTGATGAATGGATCAAAAAGATGGGGTTTATATATACAGTGAAATACTACATGGCAATGAGAAAGAATGAAATCTGGCCATTTGTGGCAATGTGGATGCAATTTGAGGGTGTCATACTAAGCGAAATAAGTCAGGCAGAGAAGGACAGATACCATATGTTTTCACTCATAAGTCTAACAGGAGAAACTTAACAGAGGACCATGAGGAAGGGAGAGGGAGGGAGGCAAACCATGAGAGACTCATGAATACTGAAAATGAACTGAGAGCTGAAGGGGAAGGGGGAAAGAGGAGGGGGTGGTGGTCACGGAGGAGGGCACTTGTGGGGAAGAGCACTAGGTGTTACATGGAAACCAACCTGACAACTATGAAAAAAAAAAGAATCTTGGTGTAAATTGGGGCATTAGCTTGCTCAGTCAGTTAAGCGTCCAATTTTAGTTCAGGTCATGGTCTTGCAGTCTGTGAGTTGAGCCCCATGTCAGGCTCTGTGCTGACAGCTCAGTCTGGTGGCTGCTGCAGATTCTGTGTTTCCCTCTTTCTCTGCCCCTCCCCCACTCACACTCTGTCTCTTTCTCTCAGAAATAAAGTAGAAACATTAAAAAAATTAAAATCAACTTAAAATAATAAAGAATCCTGGTGTAATAGTTCACAATTGGTTATACATAATTTTCACTGGAGACTAAGATTTATAAAAGTTAAAATCCTGTTAAATATAATTAAGCCTGATGGAAATAATACAGAAAGCAACTCTGTATATAGGAACATAGGAGATGTATAAGAAAGGTAGAAGAAATGAGAATACATTTTTTTGGAAGTAAAAGAAAGTAACTGTGTCCTAAAAATGAGATCAGTTCTTTAGAGAGAAAAGGCTTAGGACAAAATCTAAATGCAAAAGAAAGTTGTAGAAGGTTTTTGAAGGGAAAGCTTTAGAAAAGAATTTTACGTATGGTCAAGACTAAGTCAAAATGAACGTATTTTAAAAGTACATAGGTATAAGATTGCAATTCTACTTTACTCTCCTTTAAAAAGACAAAGTTTTCTTGGATTGTTGGTTTATACTTGATAAGATTATAAACAGAGTTAATTCTTTCCTTTGCCCCTAAAACCTAAGTTGCTTTGTTTTGTCTTTATTGGGTCTTTGGTCACTTAAGAGAATTAAAATTTCTGAATATTCAAGGAGCTAAGTTTTGCTAACCACTATATAACCCTATGTGTTTGCCTTTGGAATCTCTTATTACCACCTTAGTTAAATACATAGTTAAGTTTCAAGTTTTGTAAATGATATGTAATCCTATTTAGGCATGCGCTTTATAACTTTCTGAGGTTTTTAAAACAAAATTCCAAAGATTCAAATTCTAAATTAAATCTTTTTTGACAAATTGAGCTTGTTTATTTGGTATGCTAAAAAGTACATGGGAAGTATTGTCAAACAAATGATGATAAACCTTGGGTTATATTGTATGGGTAAATATAAGTGTTTTAGAAATTACATGCAATTCCTAAAGCTTCTAATATGTATTGGTATAAGGTCATCACCTGAATCATTGAAATGTTACGTAACACCGAAATAACCGGATTTCCTTGTCACAAGCACTATAATGGTCTCTCATCAGATCTTTAACCACATCCATTTGTGCATCTTTTGTCATTTATACTTCTTGGTCTAATGCTGTTGCAAAATGTGTTTTGTCTTCAAGGAGATTCATGAAAAGAACTTTTGGAAAACACAGCTGATACCTTTAAGAGCACAAAACTAAGCTGAGTGAAAATTTCCAGAAATAATGAAAAACGGCCTTCAGACGGAGTAAGAATTAGTAACATGAGACTGAATATATTAAGAAGATGATAGTTTTTTGACTCTCATTTGAAACATTGCTGGTTCTCTAATGTTTGCTCTTCCAGATTTAAGAAAACTTTCTCTTAAGATATCTATAACTTATAGAAATATGATAAAATATTCTTTTGTGAACAAATTGAAGCATTTAGCTTTTCTCCCTACATGAACCCTACAAAATTCAGAAGCTTTCAATGGATATTCTTTCTTTCATGGCAATTATGATTGTTTGCATATATTCAGAAAGAATATGATCTTTTTGTAATAAGCCATCATTAAAAACATTGGTTATATTACCAACACTTTGGCTGGAATGTCCTATTTGAGAGAGACATGCATAGACTCAGATATGACTAGACAGCTTTAAGGAACTAAGGTTGACTTTATGGGTCCAATAAAGCCCCTTGAGTGGCCTGATACCTTGCTTACAGAGTTCCCAGCAACGTTACCAGGTGAGCGAAGAATGTCACTTCCTCACAGGGGCAGGAAACCGCAAAATATTCTGGAGACCTCAAGAAGAAGAATTCACCCAAATCTACAGATATTTCAGGCATGTCTAGTGGCAAGTATTTGGCTTGGCTTCTGGCCTTGAAAGTGTATTTAAAGTTCAGTCTAGAGATTCCTTATAAAAAGTTCCAGCACTGCAAGTTTTAAAGAAACTATATGGTCTATCACTAGATGAGCTTATGCAAATAATTAGGCCAAGTTTGTTAAAACTGGACTGTTTTTCAAGGAAATGAACCTCAATTTGACTATGTTTGGGAATGAGGGTGATTTTAGGGAGAAAAATTATCTTTCAAAAACACATCTATGGATGTTCAATTCTAGTTTTTTTTAATGTTTTATTTATTTTTGATAGAGAGAGAGAGACAGAGCATGAGAGGGGGAGGGGCAAAGAGAGAAGGAGACACAGAACCGGAAGCAGGCTCCAGGCTCTGAGCTAGCTGTCAGCACAGAGCCTGATGCGGGGCTTGAGCCCACGAACGTGAGATCTGACCTGAGCTGAAGTCGGAGGCTTAACCCACTGAGCCACCCAGGCGCCCCCCACCTCCAACCAATTCTTTTATTTTTTATAAATTTTTTTGATGTTTTATTTATTTTTGATAGAGAGAGAGAGAGACAGAGCATGAGAGGGGGAGGGGCAGAGAGAGAAGGAGACACAAAACCAGGAGCAGGCTCTAGGCTCTGAGCTCGCTGTCAGCACAGAGCCTGACACGGGGCTCGAACGTGAGATCTGACCTGAGCCGAAGCCGGAGGCTTAACTGACTGAGCCACCCAGGCGCCCCCAATTCTAGTTCTGATTATCTTTGAATGTTTGTTGCTTACCTAAACTACACAACTTGAAGTAAACTTCAGAGAAATTAACACAATAGCTCACATACAATCTTTATGCGTGCTGCTCAATGGGGATAATAATAGGACCTCATTGGCATATCATTATTTGAACAGCTAAACAATGGGATGAACTCCCTGACAATTTTGTAACTCAGCTATCACCTTGACCAATTCTATGTGGGCAGGATGAAAATAATCACTTCTAAAAGCCAGAGTGTATTTCACTCCATGAGGTTAGTTACAGAGTTGTGGAAGTAGTACATGGTCCCGCTTTCCTTATAATTGGATTGGATGATGCACTTGGGAACACCCATTGGCCAGAAGTCTTATCCCACTTTTCAGACATTCCTCATAATTAGGATACTGTTTAGGGTTGACATCAAACACAGAGGTCTCCCTGGTGGTTTTATCCCTTAGCCATATTTGTCCTAGAAACCACTTCTATTGATGTAAATTGCAAGTAGAAGGTTTAGGTGAGCATACAGCAGCTTCCTTTAACTAGTAAAGCTGACACTCAGTCACCCACGTATTTGAAAGGTGGCCCTCTAAAACTGAATGGCCCTTGAAATCTTGACTGCATCTCAAGGAGGAACCTGCGATCTCACTGAATCAAAGTGCTGGATGAGTTCCAAATTACCTAAAAACTGTAACTGAAGTCATAAAAAAATCTAGGCAAACATATCATAGCTCTAGATACCCAGGTATAGATCAGCAGTTGACAAAATTCAATACCTTCCACATGGAAAAATACTCTATTAAGCATTGCTGTATTTCTTGTTCTCCTTCTCTTTGGTTGTCGTTTGACTTTTTGGATCTGTCAAGCAGGAGCTCATGCTATTTGGACTGTCTTGGAGATGCTTTCACTGAACACCTGACACACACCCCCCCCTTGCAAATGCTGGAAACCAGATTCTCCCATTCTGTAAAAGTCTTCTACTCCAAAATCCCTAAGTTATCCCCAATCAGCAGGAAGTAGCTACAGAAGATGGAGCGTCACCCCTAATCTCATAGAATCATGAAATTGACAACAAAGATTTTGTAACAGCATTCTAGCTGGTCTTATGAGTTAACTTGCTTCAAGTCAACACACACCTTTCTGGCTGACGTAAACCCCCCTGATCTGTAACTGAACTAACTTACTTTGTTTAAGATTTGCAGACCACTGGCCTTGGGGAATAAAAGACCAGAATGTCCCCAGGCCACAGGAATAAGCGAGTCTATTTGAAGCCCACTTAGCTTTCTGAGTAGCTCAGCAGTCTTGTTGCAAAATTGTTTTCTTTTTTAAGGTCATAGAAGTTACTGACCTCCCTTTGTGCATCTGTAGACCTTGCCCTCCTTTGCAGAACACTTTTGTACAATCCCTGGGTAAAAGGAAACAGACCTTTCAATTTCTCCCTCCCCCCATTATGGGCACCAAGGAACTAGAACACCTTGTACAACTTCTGAGCGCCACACAGAGGTAATTGTGTACCTGACATCATTGAGTCTACATGTAATCAAGAAATGTCAGAGACCCCTGCACTCCCTTAACTGATTAAACCCCTTTAAAAATCTCTGGGTCAGGCAGAAACCTGGGAGTTGGGCTTTGAACAAGAGTTTGTCTTCTCCCCAGGTGGCCCGCCTTCTGAATAAAGCTCATATTCTTTTCCAACCTGAGCTCTTGAGACACTTTGATGGCTCAATAGGTTGAGTGTCTGACTCTTGATTTGGGCTCAGGTCATGATCCCAGGGTTATGGGATCAAGCCCCACATGGGGCTCAGGAAGGAGAATGGAGCCTGCTTCTATTTTCTCTCTTTCCTGCTGCTTCTCTCCCCTCCCCCCCTCAAATAAAACAAACCAACAAACAAAACAAAAGCATCTCTTGAGTATTGGCCTATGAAGTGATTGACAGTACAACTTAGGTTTTGGTAAGAAATGGGGGAGGGGAAGGGAACAGACAGTAGGGGCAGCAATTTAGAATGGAAGAAAGGGAACAGTTATCTAACACTCACTAGTGCTTTCAAAAAGAAGGGACCCCATAGGTACTGTTGGCCCAGCAGAGCCTGAAAGGCAAGAAGAACTGGTTGTGCTTATCCTTATCTGCTCCCCACTCCCAGCCTTTACCCTGGAAGCCCTTCTGCGGCCCCAAATTTTGTGTCTTCCTGGTGTGAAGTTCCCATGATCATTTGGACCAAGTTGTTGTATTACATCCAATACTATGCACTCACTTCGACATCTATGCTGACCCCTGTGTTTTCAGGTAATTTCCATGGAGGAGAATATCAGTGGAGGATGAACAGGAGGAAAGAAGAGAAGTCAGATCATCACTGGGCAACCTTCAATCATGGGTGCAGACTGAGGCGGGATAATGTTGCTGAGCAATCCCTTCATTCCAGTCCTTAAGAAATTCAGATGGTGTGCAAAGAGTTTTTATGTTGTTATGAATTATTATAATTTACTATTATTATAATAACAAATCAAACCATTTTCTTCTCTTTCTCCTTCTCCAAAGTAGCGTATTTTTTTTTGAGAGAGAGAGGGTGCAAGTGATCAAGGGGCAGAGAGATAGAATGAGAGAGAGAGAGAGAGAGAGGGAGGGAGGGAGGGAGGGAGAGAAAGAAAAGTGAGCTCACCTGATGTGGGATTTGAACTCATGAACTGTGAGATCATGACCTGAGCTGCAGTCAGATGCCTAACAACTGAGCCACCCAGGGGCCCAGCATAGCTCTTTTCTAATCAGATGAACATCCCTGAAGAAATTCACTAACCCTCCATACTTTCAGTCTGTTACCACCTACTAAAAGTGGGAAAATAGTCAAAAGAAGCATTCTACACAAGGGTGGGAGTGTAGGGAAGGGGTCAGAATGCCTTTCCTTTTCTCTGGTGTGAACCTTTAGGAAGGAAAGGTACAGCTATTGAGTCACAATTCAGCGGGGACCCTCATTAGTGACAGACCACACAGCCAGGTGCCACAGTTTGCCAGTAGCTTCCAGCCGCCTGTTCCAGCTGCCAGGAAATGGGGGAGGGGGGCCGGGAGAAGCTGACTCAGTGGAGCTGAGCCAGGGAGAGTGAGAGGCTGCCAGGCTCCTCTCTGCGGAGAAGAGCCAGCCTGCAGCTGGGCCCATCAAACAGCTCTGCACGTGGCCTGCAGAAACTTCAATGGAATTTTCAAAGTGGTGGAAACTGTGGAGCCCCTAAAAGAATAACATGGCATGTCACGGGTCCTGATAACTTATTTTATTGCTGGCTTTTGAAAAAGAAACCAGCAAGCATGCATGCTGGAAACTAAAATAGTAATAGCCAGAGATGATGAAGTGATAGTTGTTAATCATGCTCAGCACACCTCAGAGTGATGTAAACAATATGTCGCCAAACCGCATGACCTTGACCTTAGAAATAATGTGAGTTTTCCTTTTCTTAAACTTTCCAGGTTAAAAAGCATTGTGTTATGTCTCACCCCAGCCCTGGGAGTCAGGCAGGGCAAGGATTGTTAACCTTTTTACAAAGATTAAGGGCCTGAGATTAAGAGAATCCATAAAAC
>NC_043704.1:75666007-75688722 GCF_006229205.1 Suricata suricatta
TATATATATACATATATATATATATGTAGTTTTGATGGGTCTGGGCCACTATCTTCCCTGTTTTCTATGAGGCAATGTCTCAGTTTGGGCCAGAACTCCCTCATTTTCTAACATGATCATTGAATGTTTGAGTGATCTAAGAATTTAGATTCGCATTCTAGAAAATGAAAAGTTCAGGAAAATTTTCCTTTCCTTACCTCCCTTCCCTTACCCCATGTTTCTGCAGAGGGTTTCCAATAGCTTTCTTGCTAAGGGCCACTGAGCAAGAGACAGGAGCAGAGGTGTATTAGACCCCACCTCACTACAGCTAGCGTAGCCCTATACTTCTCTATCATGCAAGTCTTTCTAGTCAAGTTTTGTCTGGGGAACTCCCATCTCAAACATAAAAGGTTTGGAAATGCCTGGAGCAGATGTTTTCTAAAGTCATTCCAGCTTTTGCTATCCTAGGAGCACATAGCCCCTATCAACATTTTAGGGTTTGCTTGTAGTGTGTTAACTCTTTCAGGATAAAACTCAGTGGTTTGATCAAAATATAAGAGAGAACAAAACACCCCAAGCCTTTTAACAAGCTGTCCCAGTACATGGTGACTGAAGGGCATTGCATCTGATTCTCCATTTCCCTCCCTGAATCCTACCCATTGGTCAAGTCTGCAGCCGAAGAAACAGAACGGGGAGCTGCTATCTTTGCCTCTGCTTCAGTGGGCATGTGCTCTCTCTCTTCTAAGACTCATTTCTAAAGTGAGATTCCTAGGTATAATATCATTGCAAATAGTAAATGGAATAAAATAGTAACTGTGCTTAGCACAACCCCTAGCACATTTTGGTGCTCACAGATTGTGAGCTCTCTCCCCACTCAGTTCTCTGACTTACATGACTTAACGCATCCTAAGACTTTTACCAGCATGTTAGTTACCCTAATCTTTTTTGTTGTTGAGAAAATACACCATTTTCATCAGCAAGGAATGCTTCCTCCTGAAGATGTGATCGGATGTTACAAACTCATATGACTATAAAGACCAGGTAAGTAATGTAAACTAATAAAATACCCCTACTGCAAGGTAATATGCAGAGATTTAGACTGTGGCTAACTACTTATTTTATCTGGGTGGATTTTGCCATTAGATCCAGTGGGTTCAAAGAGTCTTGAGTACTATGTTTTCATTAGAAATTACCCATTTTATTTTATTTATTATTTAAAAAAAATAATGTTTATTTTCGAGAGACAGAGAGAAAGAACATGAGCTGGAGAGTGGCAGAGCCTTAGCAGGCTCCAGGCTCTGAGCTGTCAGCACAAAGCCCCGATGTGGGGCTTGAACTCACAAGCTGTGAGATCATGACCTGAAGTTGTATGCTTAATTGACTAAGCCACTCAGGAGCCCCCAAAATTACCCATTTTAGATGTTAGTTTATTTTATTTAAATCAAAACACCTCTATGAGGTGGCCTTAGTAAGCTTACTCAGTGTTTATTATACTGATTTGGGACTTGGGGAGGTAAGTGGGAAGATTCTCAATTTAGTTTATGTAAGCTTCTAATTTATACTTCTATGTGTGTGTACTTGAGGTTCCTGGGGGACTGAATCAGTATAAGAGCTAAGACTGATTCTGAACTTTTCTTCTCATCCACTCTTATCCTCCATTCTTCAACTGACAGCTAATTTAAATAGAGATGGTTCAAGGCCTGGATTCAAGAGTCAAGTCAACAGAACTAGAAAGGAATCATGGCATTGACTTTGAATGGGTCGTTTTCTAATAAGTCATGCAGTCCCAGAGTGGGGCAAGTTGTCCAAAGACATCCAGTTCTAGTGCGGGTGATAGAGTTGTTAGTTGTGCACATGTTAATTTGGGGGGTTTGGGTATTCCAGAATTCGTAGGTTAGGATTATTCCGTTTATTTGATCCAAAGTGTCCAAGTGCTGTCTGGCAGTAGACCCCTGTTGCCTGGACAACTTGTCGGTTATCCAGGGAAGGAGTCCTCAGAACTTAACTGAGTAAGACCACCTTGGGAGGCATATTATTTCTTTGTAGCTTTTAAACTTATCTCTCCTTTTATAAAATTTATAATTATAAATCTCTTTTTGAAAGAAGCAAAAAATATAAAGGAACAGGGAAGTACATTGTCTATATGCAATCACCCAGACATAGCTATTATTTTGTCATATTCCCTTTTGAAAGGAATCCTGCTGAAATAAACAAAAATGGCTTTATATAAATGTATTTAGAACATCATAATTTCTGGCAAATAGAGGTAAATTACTATTTATTTTGCTTATTAATTTTCACACATATTATTATTCTCATTTCCTCTTGATTCTTTAATCCCTTTAGTGGTGTTGTTAACCCTGACTGACATTTGAATCAACAGAGCTTTTGGAAAAAATACTTATGGCCAGGGCTGTGGCCAGGTCAGACAGAACAGGATCTGAAAAAAAACATGGGGCATTAAAAATATTTTTTCATTTTAAAATAATTTTAGACTCTTAGAAGAGTAAAAAAAAATAGCACTGAGAGTTCTTATAACACCTTTACCCAAGGTTAATGTCTTACGTAAGCATAGGTTATCCAAACTAAGAAGTCAACATTGGCTCAATACTACTTAAATTACAGCCTCCATTCAAACATCACAGTTTTTCCACTAAGGTGACGTTTCCTTCTCTAATATCTAATGCAGGATCCCACAACCCATTTAGCAGTTATGTCTTATATTACTCTTCTCCAATCTATGACACTTCTATAGTCTTTACTTGTCTTTCATGGCTTTAACACTTTTGAAGAATTCTGGTTAGGTATTTTGGAAAATGTTCTCAATTTGGAGTTATCTGATAGTTCCCAAGATTAGGTTGTTGGGCAAAAATACCACAGAGGTAATGTGTCCTATTTAGTGTATCGATATATTTTATTAAAGGTTATGTCACCATTGATAAATTGGTCAAGGTGGTGCCTGCCAGATTTGTGTACTGGAAATTGCCATTTCTTTTCTTTATACTTAATAAACATCTGAGATGAGATATATTGAGACTACACAAATATCATGATTTTCCTTAAACTTTAACCTACTTATTTTAGTATTCCATGGACCTTGCTTGCCTGAAGCAGTTGTCACTATGATATTCTAATGGTGGTTTTTTTCTATTTCCCTCTTTTATTCTAAATTTATTAATGGGAATTCTTCTGTAAGAGAGAGATGCAATACTTCTCCCTCTTGTATTTATTTCATCATTTCTTTATATAAGTATAGAATCATGAATATTTATTTTATTTTTGTGTTCTAACGTAATACATTAGCTATTTATTGTATTGCTCAAAGTGTAGCAGATTTGACCATCGTCAACTCTTTCAGGTTTGGCTCTGACATACTTTTCAACAGTGCTTTAGGTCATATCTCTCTCATTTATTTATTTTTCTGGCATTGCATAGCTTTGTAAAAGGTGTGATATATGTATTATGGTCATTGTTTTTGCATATGAGCATGTCATTTTATTTCTATCAGTTTTTACTTCATATATTTTAAAACTCTGGTGTGACATAATTTCACATTTGTTATTATTATATCTCCTTAGATAATTGACCCTATGTTAAGAAGCAATATACCTGTTTAACTCTGACATGTTCTTTATTCTCAAGTCAAATCTGTCTCTTATTAGTATATCTTCCATAGCTTTCTTTTGATTAGTGTTAGCATCTCTTTACTTTTAATCTATTTATGAGAAAGAGATTTTCTCAGTAAATATGTTGGGGTTGCTTTGTTATTCAATCTGATAATCACTGAAAAAATTTTTAATGTTTATTTTTGAGACATAGAGAGACAGAGCATGAGCAGAGGAGGGGCAGAGAGAGAGGGAGACATAGAATCTGAAGCAGGCTCCAGGCTCCCAGCTGTCAGAGTCTGACACATGGCTAGAACCCACAAACCATGAGGTCATGACCTAAGATGAAGTCAGGTTTAACTGACTGAGCCACCCAGGCATCTTGATAATTTTTTTTTTAACTGAAATATTTAGATGAGTCCTACTTGGTATGATTATCAGTATGATTTAATTAAAATCTACTCTTGTTAGGTATTTTCTATTTGTTTCCTCTGTTCTTTCTTCTCTCATGCCTTCTCTTGGATTAGTTGAACCTATTTTTTATTTATTTTAACCTATTTTTTGATTTATTACTTAAATCTTTTTTATAAAATTTTGTTAATGGTTGTCCCAAGGGTTACTATATATATTTAATTAATCAATCTATCTTCAAATAACACTATACTGGTCACTTGTTTTGCAATTCTTTGTACCATTGTTTTTAGGCTTTTTATTTTTCATATGCTATAAACACAAAATAGATTGCTAAAATTTTTGCTTTCATTGCTATTTTGAATCAAAAAGAAGAAAAAATAAAATGTTATATTACCTTCATTTATTTAATTTTCAGTTTTCTTTATATTCTGTATAGTTCTGAGTTTCTTTCTGGTATTATAATTTTTCTTGAATAAATTTCTTTTTTCTATTTTGTAGATTATGTCTACTAGCTATAAATTCCCAGAGTTGTCTTTTCTAAAGAAAGTATTTCTTCTTCACTCTTATAAAATAAGTTTGTTTGGTATGGAATTATAATTTGACAGATTTATTTTTCTTTGACCCTTCAAGATGTCACTTTATTGTTTTCTGCATGATTTCTGAAAAAAAAATGTCTGTTATCATTCTAATCATTGTTTCTCATTGTGTAATATATAATTTTTTCTGGATATCATCCACACTTCTCTCTCTTTTTCCCCAGCCGTTGAAGCTCAATATGCTAGGGGTGTGTGTGTGTGTGTGTGTGTTAGGTGTTAATGTTCCTTGCATGCTATACCTCACAAAGAATCTGACTACAGCAAGTTACTTGTTATTCAATATGTGCAAGCCTGGAGGAAGGTGGGGGGCACTCTCTGCCATGATTAGCCACTCCTTAGCCAGGCACTGAGTCCCTGGGAGGAGGAAGTGTGACCTTCTCAGTGTTCTTAGCCATCTTCTTGTATAGTCTTGAGTCCAGCGTGCATTTAATCCTCATTACAAGCCACACATGTCAATTAGAATAGTCGAGAGTAATTTCTTCTTGGCAGCAATCCCCATTCTATTTAATATTACTGAGACACAGGGCTCTGCAATTATATTTGTAAAGTATCAAACGCATAGTAGGTATTCAGCAAATGATGTTTTTTTTCTCTCGTTTCCACTTAAGGTGTTATGGTTAAGAGATATTTTAAAGAGGAAATGGGTATCTGAGCAAGGGACACATTTTCTTCATTTGCTAATATTGTTTTCAACCTAGGCAGACTGTGGAGTCCCTTTGCTTTGTAATTCAATAATTTCTTATTTACAGACTCAGCAATTGGCAAGGTCACCCTGACCTTCCTTGAGACAAACTGTCCTGTTAGCCCACTGAGCTCTAGCTGTTTTGCTAATGTGGTTTCTGGGGTTTGTGGGAATCCTGCCACTTTTATAAGATTATTCATGCTCCCTTTGCATTCAGGTACACAGCTAGCATAATTCACATGCATATTCTATAAACATTTTCTCCAAAGGCTGAGACAAGATTTACTTTTCTGAATAAATAGCTTTATTTATTTATTTTTTTAGTAAAACTGGGTTGTTAACGGGCAGATTTTTTTAAATTAACATTTTGAAAAATGGCATCTTCACCATTCATTTCTATGTTTTATATAATTTTGTTAATGTATAGAACACTTATAAAATGGTTTAAGTTTATATATGAGGATTTTCCTGTTGTTTGCCTATTCATCAAGTTGATTTCCCCAGTCTAATGAGTGGACATTAAAGATTAATATAAATGAATGCAATAACCTAATTGGAAAACAAACGCTTGCCATGTGGTTAGTTAATTCTTATCTTTTTCAGAATAATTGTATTCTACTTATTGTTTGAACAATGGATACTTTCATCAAGACCTACAGTTCCAGTTGAAGGGCATTTAAAAAAAATCAGAGACAGATGGGAAATGAATCACACACATTCTTGTATTAATTTTTAAGGATACATTGTATGAGAAATTACGCTTCTGAAAGTGCTATGTCTACTTCAAAATACTGAGGCACAGTGTGTGGCCATATGAGCCGGGTAACTAGTGTACTCGGACAATGTGTATGTCTCCATCACCAATAACACGCTCCTTTACCCGCAGGCATGACTACGTCAAGGTCTTCCTGGAGCAAGATCTACTTCTTTATGTCAGATTTTTATTTGATGTCTCTGCTCTTCTTTTATTCTGTTCTCAGGAGACGGTGTCTCTCAAGTTTCAAAGAGATAAGCTTTTTTGGTGTGCTTTGATTTCTCCAGTTTTTGAGTGCATCAATCCATTGTCTCTTCTCCTATATAACCATTCCCTTCATGTCTCTTGTTACTGCCCCAGTGCCTTCACTCGTCACACGTCTTCCCTATTATTCCCACAGTCCCCCATGCACTCTTCCTGGTCACACTTCCCACTATGCATATTTCCTTTTGTGGATTTCCCCTATTCATGAAACGAAGTCTAACTACATCTCCTTCCCCGCTACCTATTCATTCTTTTTAAAGCTTGAATTTTAAAAATTAAGCATGTACTGAGTTTACAGTCACTAATTCTACCTGACTTGCTAGGTCCAATAATGATCCCAACACTCTTCTTCCCTACTTCTCCTTTCCTAGAGAAAATCACTTTCAATTAATTCTTTTTATGTTCACTTTCATATCTGAAATATCATACTATCTACAAATACAATGGTTGTATCATTACTTCTTGATTGTTTTTTTTTTCAGAATTGAACATGGTCTATTTACTCCCCACCATGAAAGACTCTAATGATAAGCGCAAACTGCCATCTCTTCATACTCTCAATAGAGAGCTGTTGTCATTTGGGTTCGACTTATTTTCAGTCTCAGAAATTGTTGTTGAATGATTTTGCTGCTTCTTGGCTCTCCTTTTCCCATATTTGGACTACCTTTTTGAGGTACCTTCAGCCTTACAAAGAGTCTATTGAGTTCCACCTTTTTCTTCTCATATTTAATTTCTAGAGAATATTTTTGTTTGCTTTCTTAATGATTCTTTTTCTTAATATCCTAGAGTTTTTTGGTTATTCAACTATATCATCTTATTTCTTTGAAAATATCAATGATGCTTTAAAAAGTTCTTTTCCTCTTCATCATCTCAGCTTTCTCCAAGTTGTTTTGTTCAATCTACTGTTTTGGACTCCCTCTTCTGTGAGAGGCTTTCCTAAGACATCTAGTGATACTGACTGTATCTTCTTATTTAGGATTGTTATGAGCTAAAAGCTTGATTAGCAACTCTGAGCCTGAAGATGGGGGTTAATTGACTGGATTTTTCTATAATGTGATTGGACTAATTAATTTTTCAGGGAACCTCAGATGTCCAAATATTTAGGCCTTTCTCTTTTGGGGAGTCAGACTTCTTTACAGGACCCTTCCCATCTCTAGTATGGGTAGGAAAGACCTAGTTGCTGGTATTTGGGGGAGTGGGCAAAGAAGGCTGTGAGATCAGCATTTTATATGCATCAATTTACTTGAACCCCTGTTTTAAGCCACATCAGCCTTCACTGCCCTTGGAGTGCCTTAGTCCAGACATCCTCAATGGTCAAACTGATTAAGCTAGGAAATCTATTTACCTGAATCTCTTTCCTTGTATTTTTCTAGGTTAGATTTGGTCAAAAATAAACTTTAAGGGGAGTATAGGTGGCTCGGTCAGTTAAACGTCTGACTTTGGCTCAGGTCACGATCTCAGGGTTTGTGGGTTCAAGCCCCATGTCAGGCTCTGTGATGACAGCCCAGAGCCTGGAGCCTGCTGCAGATTCTGTGTCTCCCTCTCTCTCTGTCCCTCCCCTATTCATGCTCTGTGTCTCTTTGTCTCAATAATAAATAAACATATAAAAAGACTTAAAAAAACTTTAATAAGACTCATAAGGAAGATATGAAGCATCACTTAATACACTCTGAAGCTCTTTTTTGGGTTTGCCAGACTGAGCACAGGGGGTCTAGAGGAAGCTAGGGGCTTCCTTGAAGATTCACAAAGGTGGTAGCTACCTAGAAGCAATGGCTTGCCATAGACCTTTCCATCAGCTCCCTCTTTGCTCTCAGACATGCTTGGTTTCTCAGATTGACAGATGATTTCTCTGATTCTCCAGCTCCTCTCACCCATGGTTGTGCAAAATACAATCCCAATAACACACACCTGATTGTACTGCAACCGCTTCTGCTCCCCCCATCTGAACCTTGGCTGATAGACCTTCCGTTTTATCCTCCTCAGTGGATAAACCTGTTGTCTTCTGCTCAGAAGTGTACCAAAATAGATGAGATAGCTGTAAACTGTCTTAGGCACAGTTGGATTCCTAGGTGAAACTCATGAGATTTGTTAGGGGCTTGCCCCCCACCCTTCATCATATTTCATCACCATATTACCACGGCTTTCAGAGTTGCTGGCGCTGTGGTTCCTCAAGTTAGTTCCTGGCTCCTCCCACTGTAGTCTTGGGGATTAGCTCGCTCAGTGCAAGTAGTCATTTGTCTCTATTCCATCTGCTTCCCAGCATTAACAATACTGTGATATTTAAAACACTATCACTGCACCCATCTCCCCATCTTTATAGATCTGTGCCTTAGAAATTACCTGGTATTTCAGTGGGATTTTAGTTTCAGTGGGGTTTCAGAAGAGACTGAATCAGAATAGAGTGAATCAGTGTTCAAACTATCTTTACTGAAACACTTCTGTTCACTTTTGAAACTTTATAATCTGTCTACTAGCTCTCAATTTTACTATTGCTCCTTCCTTATGAATAGTCTAGTTGTCAAATCAAAAGCCCTCTTTCCCAGTCCTTATTTTTTCAACAATATTTTATACGACTGATCCTCCTGCTCATGTATTTCCTTTGCTGTCTTCCTCTCCTCTTCCTCCTCACCACCATTTATGGAACATCCAGTTTTGCCTGATGCTTAGTCATTATCCTTTCTCTACAGAGGACGGAGGAAACTGACACCACATGTTTGGAGAGTAGAAAAGTACTTTAAATTACAGTGTGTCCTCATTGACAGTATCAGAAGAATTCCTCCCACTCAGGGATGAAATGACAGGTTGTAAATTACCTCATGCTATTCGGGTCTAAAGCAGACAGCAGACCAGTCTGCGTGAATGCTTCCTTCTAAGGGGGCCTGGCTGTCCATTATTTCAGGGTTCTCAATTCTCTGCAGAGCATCTGGCTAATAGCATGCAGGCTTTGGTTCTGCTAGGCTAAACACTGAATAAAAAAATCCAGTGAGGACATGGAGAAAGGTCCTTTTCCAATACACTGGAGACAAGTGTTCAGTCTTTTGTTTTTGTCACAAATCCTGAACTGAAGGACAAAAAGAGCAACAGCCACCAAAGGAGCACCCACTACCTATTGTCACTATGTGGAACTTATACAGAGAGTGGAAATGTTTTACTGCAAATAAAATCCTAATAATGATTATTTTAAAACTTCATGTTACCTTTATATAGGGAAAATTGTTTCTTTAGGCTCACTTCAATTTAAAAATTACTATAAAAATAGCTATAGAAAACAAAGGGTATTTCTGAAATGGGATTAGAGAATTGAAAGATGACTTTTTGGTGCATTCAAAGAAAAGGAAGGGGTGCCTGGCTAGCTCAGTTGGTTAAGCATCCAACTTCTACTCATGGGATGATCTCACAGTTCATGAGTTTGAACCCTGTACTGGGCTCTGTGCTGACAGCTCAGAACCTGGAACCTGCTTCAGATTCTGTGTCTCTTTCACTCTCTGCTCCTCCCCTGCTCATTCTCTCTCTCTCTCTCTCTCTCTCTCTCTCTCTCTCAAAAATAAATAAACATTAAAAAATTACTTAAAAAAAGAAAGAAAAGGAAGATTTTTATATGAGAAAGGTCAAGCATCAGCAGCCACCATTTTAATTACAAGTACCGGTGAATCAGCAAGTGATTCAAAGTTCTCTGTGTTGTGGTACAACAGCTGATCAGGTTCGTCCTCCCCAGGTTTGATTCCTCTCTTGATCCTCTCTGTCCTGATTTAGGTAATTTCCACAGAATACACTTGACTTTTCCAGAAAAACAAACAAACAAACAAGTAGATGAAATAATATTGGGGTTTTTTTGTAGTTTGGAAAAACACGATTTGCCATGAAAAGATAGACAATTGTCCATTTATCTCCTGGATATTCCAAAACTAGACTTGGATACAGTAAATCCTCATTTTATCTATTCTGTACTTGCAAATTTGCCTACTCACTAACTTATTTGTAATCCCAGATCAAAATTCAATGGCTCTTACATAGTCATTCTCAGACATATGCAGAACAACAAAAATGTTGAGTCATCCTATGTGCATGTTCCTAGATGAGGCTGAACAGGGTGGCACTCTGCCTTCCTATTTTCTCTGCCGTCTGGTAAACAAGTGTCCTTTCTTTGGTCTATTAGTGCCACATATTTCTCACTTTATGTTTTCTGTTGATGATTTTACTGTTTAAAATAGCCCCCCAGATGCCTGAATGGCTTAGTTGGCTAAGTGTCTGAGTTTGGCTCAGGTCATGATCTCAGGATTTGTGGGTTCAAGCCCCACATAGGGCTTTGCGCTAACAGCTCGGAGCCTGGAGCCTGCTTCAGATTCTCTGTCTCTCTCTCTGCCCCTCCCCTGATTGTGTTCTCTCTCTGTCAAAAATAAATAAATAAACATTAAAAAGACAAAACAGCCCCTCAAATGTAGTGCTGTAGATCTGTCTAGTGTTTTTAAGATCAAGAGGGCTGTGATGGACTTTAAAAAGAACACAGATGTGCTAGACAAGCTTCACTGAAGATATGGTTCATTCAGGCATGAGTTAGAGTGAGTTCAATATTACTAAAGCAATGACATGTAATACACAAGGTGTCTTTAAACAGAAACACATATACAGCAAGGTTTTGTATATACTGACCAAAAAAAATGTTACTGAGGCACACATGAAGCAAACTATATTTCTGCTAGAAGCAATGGTTCTAGTATTTGCTAATTCACTATTTGCTACAACTTTCTAGACTATGAGTACTGTGAATAATGAGAGACGACTGTATGTACATGAAGAGAGAGAGGTCAGGAAACTAATTTGATGCCCATAATATCTGTACTACAACAAGTAGTTTGCTGTAATGTATGTGTTTTGTTCTATATATTTTGCTCTATTACTGAGTTCTCTCTGTTAATTCGGTATTCATTTCTCACCCCCCCTAACAGCCTCCCAATAATTGAAAGTACCTTTATGAGAAGCTGGGAAATTTTATCTTTTCTTTATTGTTATATTCTCTTAATTTGAGAGTACTGCTCTTTATGGGGCTTTAAAACACATATATTAATCTTGCAAAAAGCTAGGGAATTATGCAACATATTTTAAGACTGTATGGCAAAGGGAAACCATGAACAAAGTTTCTTAAAATGGGTGCTAATTAGGGGTGCCTAGGTTGCTCAGTTGGTTAAGTGTCAGACTTCAGCTCGGTCTCTATCTCTTGGTTCTTGAGTTCGAGCTTGGCATCAGGCTCTCTACTGTCAGCACAGAGCCAGCTTCGGATCCTCTGTTTCCCTCCCTCTCTCTGCCCCTCCCTGACTTGCACATGCAATTCAGTCTATCTCTCCCACAAAATAAATAAATAAACTTAAGAAATGGGGGATAGTTCAGTTTAAGGATGATTAAAAATTAAGTAAGTGAAAATGAAAGGAGAAGGATTCCTTGCAAAGGAAACAACCCTGCAGTAAAGGCACATTTGGGATGGAGGTAGCTGGCGTGACTGTGGTACATGGGGCAGCCTGGGTGGGGATAAAGGCAGAACTCGCTATAGTAAGAGGCTTGACACTGGAAAAGGAAGTTTGTCTTCATAAAAAGCATACAAAGTAGGGACATCATACCTTCTTGTTGGCTTCCTTAATCATTGGTTTATTTCAGAATGCTGTGAAGGATGAAGTAAGTATGTGGTTAGGGGAATATTTTAATATTTTTAGTGTGAAATGATGAGGGCGTTTGCCAGAGCATTCGCCATGTAAATGACGAGGAGAGGCCTTAGAATTTAAAGTGCTAACAACTAACAGGGTATTGAAAGTAGTTTAAAAAGAAGAGTCTAGAATGGCTCCCTAATTTTCATATCTTTATTTTAGTCCTTCCTTTCCTCAGTGCTTCTAAGTTCTGTGATCAAATATTGTCTAAGTACTTTGCATGTACTGAGTAGAAACTGGGAATATGACAATGATTTAGACATGATCGTGCCCTCTTCTGAGAGAAGAGAAGAGGAAAGAAAGAGAGAGAGAGAGAGAGAGGCAGAGGGAGAGAGAGAGAGAGAGAGAGATACAGAGAGAGAGAGACAGAGAGACAGACAAAATCTAAGCAAATAAGTAATGCGAGTACCACACCAGTCAGCTGAGATTCTTCATTTGTCAATTATAAAATTTAGATGATTTTGCACACAGGCCTGTTGTATGTAGGTCTAACATTTTAGAATTCTCTAATTCCTTACAAATTGATGAAGACTAGTGCAATCATTGCCAAACCCTCATTTGTTGGTGAGTTATGGCCTTGAAAATACATTAAACTACAGAATCCTTGAGGAAAAGGATTACTGGATGGCCACCCCTAAACCTCATCCATTTTTCAGGGATATATAATGTGTGAGATTAACTGTAGTTTCCCAGTTGTGGTCGTCAGTCCAACAACAACCATAACAAAGCTGGTTATATCTAAATAATGAAATCTTCACTGGCATATACATTGCAATGTACCTATCATTGGACATATATTCACCCCGTGTCCATTGCACCTTTGTACAGCCACAGCAATTATATTTTCTGAATTGGTAATGAGGTATGTTTTTTCATTTATCACTTTATCCTCAAGCACATTCCTCTTCTCTGTTCTATCCTCTCATGCTTTTCTTCTATAAATCTTTTGTGTTTCTCTTTTTTTTTCCTCCAAGGCTGACTTCTCTCCTTTTCCTCAGGAATGTGTATCTTTCATTCGTCTCTCTTTCTCAACATTTGCAGTGATTTTACATGAGAGCTAATGTTTCCTACAATTTTGAACAGAAGCTAGAGGTGGCTCCCCTGCTTGGTTTTGTGTTTATTATATATCTAGTGTCCAGGGTGACAATAACTGTCCTCTCCATCATTTAAGAATAAAAAAACTAAAGTGATAGATAGGTATGTGCACACCCTTCTGATTTTCCATTACAATTAGTGGTGTTCATGTGACCAGCCTTGTGCTTGTGCTATCCTAGGGGAAGCAATGTGTACTCCTTCTGGTGTATCTCTTTTAAGATGCTTATCTTGGACTCTGTTTTCTCCTTTGTGATAGGTGAATAGTGGTAATGAATTAGAGTACACATGGAAACTTCCCACCAGTCTTGGATTGCTCACTTCTAAACCATTATACTAGAGACAAAATCATTTTTTCTTATGAAGAACTACTGTATTTGCAGATATCTTTCTAGATCTTGAATTTTTAAACATTTCCTGAAAACAAAAACAAAAGTGGGGTCTGGAAGCAGGACGCTATTATAGAAACGAAGATTGCATGTGACATGCCCAAAGTGGCAGATGGAAAACTCACAAATATTGTGAGTTGAAAACTGAGGAATGTTATTGTGCCGTGGTCCTGAGACAAAGTCTGAGGAAATCAGCTGGTAAAAATCAGAATGATTCTGTGTGTTGGCCACTGCTTATGCTGTATGTTATTACCGGAAGGAAATGGACATAAACTTGCCCATGTATGGGTGAACATTGAAGAGCCCTCTTAAAAATTTAGAGTGGCTAGGGAGTGAAACTCATGAAAAGTCCAGAAATTTGGAACTTTTCAAAGTTAAAAAGTCTAACAACATCTGTGCCTCAAGCTTCAAGAGATAATACGGTGCCTAAAGTTATCCATATGTAAAGATCAGATCAAAGACATCCATCATCTTTCTGTTATTTCAGTCAGGTTTATGCAAGCCATTTTAAATTTTTGACCAAAAGGAGTTGGACCTAGCACAAAAGCCAATAAACTGAATTTCCAATGAAACCACATGCCTCAAGCAACACTTAGACCCTAGACCTTCACTGGCAAAAAGTAGACTGTGGAAGCTGTCCAGTCCTCAAAGAGGGAATATTGTCCAACTCATCCTACTTCAGATTTGGTCACACAGGATAACAGGCTAGGGTATCCTATAGTCAGGGACTCTGGTAAACAATGGATAAAGGAGTTCTTAGCAGAAAGGCAGACACCAGAGATGCCAGACATGTGACCAAGTAACCTATCCCACAGCAGCCTACAGGGGGAGTCTTTTTGATTTCTACTTATCAGCCTTTTAAAACTGCTATGGGAGATGGACTACTCTGTGTTTCCCATTTCTTTTTCCTGAATGCACATTCTATTATGGGCATACCATTCCCATTATGTCACTACATACTAGGAGAGAGGGAAGAAGACACCTTGACTATGAAAAGCTAAATTTAGATATGTGGAAGAGGATGGCACTTTAAGAAACCCTGGCTTTGGGGCAGTAATTCAAGGATGCTTAATTAGGTGGCCAGAAATGTTTACTGGGGGAAATTGTGAGTATGCTGAGTGTATATTTTTCCAGGCTTTCTTTTAGAAACAGATAAGATACTCTGATTTTTAGCTAAGGTCATTACCATATAACACCAGACTGTGTTCCCTAGTCTTTCTTGCTGCCGATTGTGATCATGTGACCAAATTTTGGCCAGTAGCATATGAGTACTTGACATCTCCAAGTTTCAAATCACCTCCTTAAAGATGCTTCTGTTGGACTTCTCCATTGTCATTGACTATGAAAGAACAAAAATGGTAATTGCTGTAAAAGGTGTTATGCTTACAATGGTAGAACTTCCCTCCCAGTCTTGGGGCACTGAACCTTCATGAATCACTCTGGATGCTGGGTGAAAAAATAGATTGTAAATTGGCAAAGATGGGAACATAGAAGTTCAAAGGTTTCTCTGGGAATTTGAGCAAGAGATTAGATAGTGGCTTGTACAAAAGGGTAGTATTGAAGGTGATGGGAAGTGGTCAGAGTTTGGATACATTTTGAATTTAGAGCCAACAGCTTTTCCTGATATGCTGTATATGGAGTGGACAGAAGAAATGGTGTTAAAGATATTTTCTAAGATTTTGGTATAACTAACTGGAAGGGTAAAATTTCCTTCAACTGAGATGTAGAAAACTGCAGATAAATAAAAGAAAGCTCAAGAGTTCATGTTTGGGTATTGAAAGTTGGAGATGCTATTAGGATTTTGAAAGGGCAATTGCCAATATGAACTTGAAGCTCAGTGAGCAATCTGAGCAGAGAATACACATTTAGAATTTGTCAGCAATTATTTTAAACACATTTTCCCAACTTTTTATTAATTTTTTTCTTTGAAAAAATCTTCTAGTGTTTATTTTTGAGAAACACAGAGACAGAGAGAGAAAGAGAGAGCGCACGCGCACAAGTGGGGGAGGGGCAGAGACAAAAGGAGACAGAATCAGAAGCAGGTTCCAGGCTCTGAGCTGTCAGGGCAAAGTCTGATGTGGGACTTGCACCCACAAACCATGAAGTCATGACCTTGGCCCAAGTCGAATGCTTAACCAACTGAGCCACCCAGGCACACCTTAAGTATTTTTCTAACATACAGAAAAGCTGTTGTGGACATTAAGACAATTTGTCCCAAAGTACTTAAAATTGACTTTCCTAAATGGAAACATTCTATAGTAGACATTCTACTATTAAAAACCACATTACCAATGTCACACATAAGAAAATATACATTTCCCCAATGTTACTTACTATCAAAGCCATATTCAATTTTTCCATTTATCCTATATATTTCTGTTACCTTCTCTTTCTCCAAATTAGAATATAGTTAAGGTTCAAGCACTGCATGTGGTTATGTTTTCTTTTTAATTTTTTACAGTTTATTTATTTTTATTTTGAGAGAGACAGAGAGAGCACCAGTGGGGGAGGGACAGAGAGAGAATCCCAAACAGGCTCCATGCTGCCAGTGCAGAGCCAACATGCACCTTGAACTCACAGAACTGTGAGATCATGACCTAACCTGTGACTATGAGTCTGATGCTTAACTGACTGAGCTACCAGGTGCCCCTATGTCATTTAATTAATAAGAGTTCCTTCACATTTTTGTCACAACATTGACTTTTCCAAGTGATAAGATCAATTTTCTTATAGAATATCTCATATTTCATATTCATCTTTTAAAAAATTATGTCATTACCTTGTTCTAATATACCCTATATTTTCCATAAATTGAAAGTGAAGTTTTAATTCTGTTTGGGGTAAGCACATTTGGCAAGATGACTTCATTGATGGGATGTGTACTTTATATTGTATCATAATTAGAAGGCAAATAATGCAGTTCTTCCCACTAACTAGTGATGTTAGATTTAATCATTCCTCTAAGGGAGTGATGAACAGATATTTACATTGTAAAGATACACACACACACACACACACACACACACACACACTTTAAAAGTCTGTCTGTGTGGGCATGCACACATGCGTACAGGAGGGATGATTTTTTCCACTGTGTGAATATCATTTCTTCAACAACATTTTGCTAATGGTGTAGCAACGGTTGATCCTTATCTGAATCAATTATTTGGCCATGGATTACAAAACTGAGATTTGAAAATTGTGACAGTTAATATATATTTGCTAGTATTCTTCTATAAAAAATCTTTTGTCATCAAATGAGAAAGAATTCATTTCTTCATATAAAGATAAGGCAAATGCTTTTACTTTAACTACCATTTTTCATTAAATTTTGGTGAAATAGTCTGCTCCCTTGATAGCAAATCAATTCCTTTCTTCTTCTCCTTATAAGTATTCACTTAAAATTCCTCTATTCACTCTTGATGTTTATTTACAGAATATTTTATAATTAATTAAAAATAGTGATTTTTTAATATTAAACTTTACCCTTCAGTCTGGTTTCTATATCCCTTTTATACATGCCAATTAATATCGGACATTCCTTTTCTTTTTGGCAAAATAAGATGTCCCAGGGGCACCTGGGTGGCTCAGTAAGTTAGGTGTCCGACTTCAGCTCAGGTCATGATTTTTTTTTTGTAACTTTATTTATTTATTTTTTTAGAATATAACACTATTTTTTTAACATATGCAATTATTTTCCATCATTTACAATACAGTAGTTACAATGACACTCCAAATGGATAAGCAAAGTAAAAAATCAGAACCCCAACTTGTATTTCATGTAATTAGACTTATACAGAAATTAGAAGGTTAAGTAACAACTAGTTAATCACCTAATTTCACAGCTATCTGAAGTGGTGATCATTATATAGCAGCTTATCTATGATACATTTAGGATAAATGATACAATTTATTACTTGCCCATAAGCTACAACACAGCCTGCTTAATACCTTTCCTTAAATTCCACCTCTATACTACAATATACTTGAGGTACATGCAAAAAAGTAGCTACCTTTTATATAGGAAATGGATGATTAAATCTTTGGTGTATTAAAATCAACTTCATTTAAACATAACCACCCCCACCACCAGAAAAAGAAGAGGAAAAAAAAAGTAATGAAAATAATAAGGGAAAAACCCAAGACACACTTCCTAGGGGGGGAAAAAACAATAAAAAAACAAAAAAAAACCCATCATGTAATTTCTGTCCTTGACAGAATGTATTAAATAAGCATACACCACCAACAAGCAAAACAAGTACTACAATGTAAAAATATAAAAAAAAAAAGACAACCCTCTCACATGCATAAATGAAAGATTGCACACAAAGAACTCACATCTTATAGTTCATGAGTTTGAGCCCCACGTTGGGCTTTGTGCTAGACCTCAGAGCCTGAAGATTGCTTTGAATTCTGTGTCTTCCTCTCTCTATACCCTCCCTTACTTGCACTCTGTCTCTCTCTCTCAAAAATAAACTTAAAAAAAGACGTCCCAGGATCACCTGAATGCTGTCAGAGAAGACACCTTTCTTCAAGAATTCTGGTCTCCTTACATAAACAATGAGATTTGGAAATAAAGATCTGCCTCTAAGTAGACTCATTGCTACCAACGTCTTTGTTTCTAGGTTCTTGTACTGTATAAAAATAAAACTATATTTTAAAAATAATGAGTATTAAACTGATATTTGCCATTCCAACTCAGTATTTTAGGACTCTCTTAACTTTTGTTGAGTTTTCATAAAGCTGCTTACAACCTACAATATTTTTGAAAAATAGAGCTTCCACCAATTCCACCTATTATAATATAGAGTTATCTTAACTCTTCCAAGTCAAATTAGCCACTGCTTTCTTATTTTGGAGGAGGTTGATGGATGGAAGATGGTGCAAAAGAGTCTGAAGCAAATTGAAACAAATTCAGGTATTCCTACCTTAATGGCATTTTTTCCCCCAGAATGACTTTCTGCAAGGAAAATGGGATAAAGAAGAAAGTAACCCAGTAGAAATAATTCTTTCCTTTTCTAGCTGATGTAATTTTGGAAACTAGCATAATAAACCTTATATTAATAAATATGCATTATGCAAACAAGTAAAAATCTTTTGAAACTTTTCAAGATTCTGCACTTACTAATCACAATCTGATTTCCTTCTTTTTCACTTCCAACAAAATTATTCTCAGTAAGACCATCAGAGACCTTCACATTTCTGTACCTAATAGGCTGTCTGTGATCCTGCTCTTACTTGATACCTTCGTGACATCTGACGCAGTCCATCTTTATAGGAGATTCTGCTGTTACACCCCATTGGCTTCTGTGACACAACTCCCCTTCTCTGGGCTTCTTTCTCACCCTCAGCTGCTTTTTCTTAATTTCCTATGTGTGCCCCTCTTTCCCTGTCATCATTTTAAAACCATTACACTCCCCAAATAATCCACTGATTCTGTGTATTTTTTAATGTATGAGTTCCTTTCATTTTATCAGTACAGTTTATTACTATTCACTAGACCTGACATAAGACAATTACAATTTGTCACTTGCCTAGCTAGTGAAAACAAATAAACAGAAGCAAAGCAGTCCGAATATTTCAATAATTGTCTTCCATTTTATGGAGCAGTTTTGCTTTGCTCCATGGCAGGTTACTGGGGCTATGACCGAGGCAAGCCAGAATACTTGGGGCCTTTAATAAAGAATGTGAATCATTTTTGTACTTCAACAGGACTGAGTTTTATAACGATTTCAATTAAAAGTTAGATACTTTAAATGTGCTGCAATAATCTCTGCTGGACTTATTTTGGGAACAAAAGGTATTTGAATCCCAATCTGATTTTCCAAATGAAAATAGGACCCTGAATGCTGATGTTTAAGTTTTCCTTTAAGAACAATTGCCCTTTAAATACATTTGGAATAAGTGCAGAGGAGACAGACATGATGCTTTGAATAAAACCTCATACATTACATGAATAATGGTAATTATTCATGAGATCAATTTAATGGGCAAATGGGCTGCCAGGATATGACCTTCAAACCCACCTTTCCTTTATCCAAGTTTATAACTATGTTTCGTTCACAATCATAATTTTTTGTTTTACCTTTGATATTATTTCTTTATGATTCAGACTAAACAACTGCTTAGTTATACAAGATTATCACCAAAATATGGTGAGTTTTTTGGGGGAAGGGGAGTACTTATACTTCACCTAATTAACTAAAAAATATTTACTAAGCAGCAAGAATAATTTAGGCAGATTATAGTAAGCTTTTACATAATTATAGAATGTATCTTTAGAAACATTCCAAATGGTGGAGATTTTAAAGCTTGGAATTCTAAGGCATTTGTTTAAAATTCATGTGTATTAATATTTCTGCTATTCAGTTAACAGATTTATTTCATTGATTTGTGTTAGTGTCCGATTTATTCTCTTGCCATATATGTGACAGGGAGCATTATTAAAATCAATGCAAAGCATTTGCCAAGATGAACAAAACTATTCTTTATTCTTTCAGACATATTATTCAAATGCAACGGACGTTTGTTTAACTTAGGAAAGGAAAAAATAATGTCATGTCCAGGGAAGCAAAATAAAAGATGGGATTGCAAAGCCATACTTTATAACAAAATTTCAAAGAACATTAAACTTAAAATTGACACTGACAGAAATATAGAAAACACTTGAAGGTTATTGTGGTGATTTTAATATATGTGAAAAATATTCAAGGGAACCCTGAAGTAGCACATATTTATATATTACATATCAGCCAATTTGTTTAACCAGATCTGATAAATATCTACAATATAGAATTTTGAGTTCAGCTCTGAGTTTGTAGAATTTCTAAATATTTGGAAGTATCTTAACTTATGGCATGTTAGCATTGAAAGGTCTGTTACCAGCACTATTCAACAGAAAAATAATGATAGCCACATCTGGAATTAAAGTGTCCTATCAGCCACATTGAAAATGTAAAAAGAAACTGGTGAAATCCATTTTAACAACATATTTTATTTATCTATCAATATATACAAAATATTACCCTTTCAATATCTAATCAGCATAAAAATATTGAGATATTTTATATTCTGTTTTTATTTTATGCCAGGAGCCAAAGAAAGAGTTAAAGAACTCTGGTGGAAAAGTTAAGACAGAGTTAACTAACTCTGGTGGAATGTTACAGCAAGATAAGCAGCAGTAAATAACTGTTGGTTCCTGGAGAGTCATAAATAACTGTTGGCTCCAGGAACTGAGATTCCCATCTGTTAATGTCTAACAGGTCCCTGGTACCTCCCCCTGCATTCTTTCCTCCTCCTGCATTTTTCTTCTCCCCTGCACATGTATATAATCAGCCTCCATGATTAAATGTTAGAGCTTGATCAGATCTCCTGTCTTGCTCTCGTTCTTTGTGTCTCTTGTCCCATCCATTCACCCGTTCCCTCCTCCAGCTCCCAGTTGAATGACCCTGCGGGCCGGGGAACAATTTTACATTTTCTAAATCCACTAAGTATTTCACACATTTAGCCTATCCCAGTCTGGATGAGTCACATTTCAAGGGCTCAAAGCCACATGTTGCCAGGAGCTATTGGCATGGGCAGCCTGTCTCTATGATCCTTGTCTTTTTCTTAACTTCCAGAGTTTGTCCACATTCTTTGGTTTGTGACAGCATCCCTCCAACCTCTATTTCCATCTCTTTTTCTGACTAATTTTCTCATGCCTTCCTCTTATAAAGGCCTTTATGATTACATTGGACACACTTCCATAACCCAGGATGATCTCATATCAGAATACTTAATCATGTCTGCAAATTCTCTTTTTCCCTATCAAGGACCATATTCACAGGTTTTGGAGATAACAGTATGGACATACTTAGGACAGACATTCTACCTACCACAATATCTAATCTGTTCAAGGCAAGGTTAAACATAGAAAATTCTCAGGAACTATATATAATATTAGTCATAGCTCAAAGACTTAGTAGTTGAATTTAAATAGTGACACTGATATGAATGTAGTTCTCTGCCATAGATGTGTCTAAAATAGTAGTCAAATGATCTTCCTCTTTGCAAAATGCAGTAGCCCATTAAAAAGCTTTTACTAATTAGCAATGGCCAAATGTGTCTGTTGATTCACAAATTTTGTTCATTCTGTGCAACTCTGCTTATTGGTAGCTGTTTGTGTTTCTGGTCTCACTTTTTGTCCACACCTAGTTCCTCTGAGTCGAATCTCTCTCTTGTTCTCTCACCTGCCTCTTCACCAGACCTCATTTAATTCTCCAAATATGCCCATCTTCCTCCTATCACAGAGCCTTTGCATATGGCTTCTTTCTGCCTGGGATACTCTATACCTTCATCTTTACTGATACAAGTTTTAAGAAATAATTTTTAAGTGTTTATTTATTTATTTAGAAAAAGAGACTGTGTGCATGCATGTATGGCCAGGGGGAGGGCCAGAGAGAGAAGAAGAGAGAATCCAAGCCAGCTCCTCTGTACTGCCAGAGCAGAGCCCCAATCAGGGCTCCATCTCATAAGCCATAAGATCATGACCTGAGCTGAAATCAAGAGTAGGATGCTTAAACGACTGAGCCACCCTGGCACACTAAGAACTATTTTTTTAATATAACACAATTTATTTTTTTAACATATGCAATTATTTTCCATCATTTACAATACAGTAGTTACAATGACACTCCAAACAGAAGAGCAAAGTGAAAAATCAAAACCGCAACTTCTATTTCATGTAATTAGACTGATACGGAAATTAGAAGGTTAAGTAACAACTAGTTAATCACCCATTTTCACAGCTATCTGAAGTGGCAATAGTTATATAGCAGCTTATCTATGATACATTCAAGATCAATGATACAATTTATTACTTTCCCATAAGCTAAAACACCGCCTGCTTAATACTTTTCCTTAAATTCCACCACTATACTACAATATGCTTGAGGTACATGCAAAAAAGTAGCTACCTTTTATATAGGAAATGGATGATTAAGTCTTTGGTGTTGTAAAAGCAACTTCATTTAAACATAACCACCCCCACCACCAAAAAAAAAAAAAAAAAGAGGAAAAAAAAAGAAAAAAAAGTAAAGAAAATAATAAGACACACTTCCTAGGGGGAAAAAAACCAGCATGTAATTTCTGCCCTTGACGGAATGTATTAAATAAGCAAACACCACCAACAAGCAAAACAAGTCCTACAATGTAAAATATTAAAAAAAAGAAAACCCTCTCACATGCATAAATGAAAGATTGCACA
>NC_043704.1:75688822-75719275 GCF_006229205.1 Suricata suricatta
GTATCTCAATGTGGTTTTGATTTGTATTTCCCTGATGATGAGTGGTGCTGAGCATCATTTCATGTGCCCGTAGGCCATCTGGATGTCCTCTTTGGAGAAGTGTCTGTTCATGTCTTCTGCTCATTTCTTCACTGGGTTATTTGTTTTGTGATTGTGAAGTTTGGTGAGTTCCTTGTAGATTTTATATTCTAGCCCTTTATCTGATATGTCATTTGCAACTATATTTTCCCATTCTGTCGGTTGCTTATTAGTTTTCTTGATTGTTTCCTTTGCAGTGCAGAAACTTTTTATCTTGATGAAGTCCCAAGGGTTCAGTTTTGCTTTTATTTCCATTGCCTTTGGGGATGTGTCGAGTAGGAAATTGCTGCGGTGGAGGTCTAGAAGATTTTTTCCTACTTTCTCCTCGAGGATATTGATGGTTTCCTGTCTCACATTCAAGTCCTTCAGCCATTTTGAGTTAATTTTTGTGTATGGTGTAAGAGATTTTAAAAAATTTTTAAATTTTGTTTTGTTTATTTATTTTTGAGAGTGGGAGGAGGGAGACACACACACACAAAATCTGAAGCAGGCTTCAGGCTCTGAGCTATCAGCACAGAGCCTGATGCAGGGCTTGAACTCACGAACCCCAAGATCATAACCTGAGCCAGTCACATGCTTAACCGACTGAGCCACCCAGGTGCCCCAGAATTATTTTTTTAAACTACAAATACAAAGAAAATTTCTCCCCCCACTTGTCTTTCCCTTTTTTTCTACTGTTGAGGTAATCATTAGCCTGAATTTATCATTCGTGTGCGTGTGTGTGTGTGTGTTAAAGAAGTATGAGGCACAGGCCTTTGGTTACAAAATCTTAAGAGATACTTTCCTCACTCCAAGCCCAGTTATAGACAGGTACCTTTTCCTAGATTACTATTCTACAAATTGTTCAGCCAGGCGTGAATCCAGACATTATGTAAGGATCTCAGTTCCAATTCCTCATTTTGTGTGGGGACCACAACCTCCTCGGCTCCCCACACATGGCCCTGAGGACACAGCCCCCGGTGCTCTCAGACTGCAGCCTGTCCTGGGCAGTGCAGCTTCAGCTCAGTAGCTGACTGCGCTATTAGCTGCCCCTGCCTGCCCCGTCATGTGGGATTTCTCGTTCTTTCTTGCAAACTCAGCTATACATATAAAGGGATGTTGGCTATATTTTACAAAGCACACGCCTAGATTTTTGTGGAACATTTCTGGCCTTTTTGCCCCACATTCCTAGAAGCAGAATCCTCTGTACTCACATATTTTCATTTATGTTATGAGGCTTAATTCTGAAAACTGCATTGTTGTGTACATTCTGGAGAAAAAAATACTCACCTATATTCTGGGGTATACAATGGAGTCTATGGATAAACAGCAAAAATAGAAGAAAAAGTAATAAACTAATGTCTGTGCAAAAATTGTATATTTCCTCCTTCCAGGTAGATCAGAGACACGTACTATGTCATTGACGTTACTATGCATTTTGTGCTCTAGATGCAGTCATTTAACAAGCACCTGCCACTCGTAGGCTGGTGGCTTCCCAGGGCCAAAAATGGGAGAAGGAGAAAAGAGATACCATTTCAACTGCAGTAGGAAAGAAAAGGAATTGATGCCAGTTCCTGTGATTTATTACATGCAGAGGACACCAAGGACACACCAGGAGATGGGCGCGCTTGGAGCTCCTGTGTCCCCATCTGAAAACAGTTTGTGGCGTGTCATCTGCATGTTGCACATTCAGATTGCCCAGGGACCTCCCCTGCTATTTATGTGCAGGAGATACAATTACTAATAAATGTGTCATATGGTACTGAGCCTCATACATACTTTTGCAGCACTTACACACATCTTTTATTTTGGGTATTTGCTGGTGTGCTGGAAAAAGGGAATCGGGTATTCAGAAGTCATTTTTAAAATGCACAGAATATGACACAGCAGTTAAACAAATCCAATCTTAGAAGGACATCAGGAAATACATATATAATTTAGTTGCCTATGTGTATTTAAATTAAAAAACTGGGTTATATTTTCTGGGTTTCATTACTCCTCCCTTTCTCTCCCCACCCCCTACTCTATCTGATGCCATCTTTTTTCTCTTCGTTCCCCTCTTTGTCATCCTCGGGTAAAGAGATGGTAGTTGCCCTGGGATGCTAAATAGGCTTATAGGATTAGGACTATCGCATTTGGTGAGAGTTTGTGGAAGTCAAGAAAGTGGGACACCAAAGACAACATCAAGTGTTTTTGGCCTAAGCAAATGACAGGCTGAGGATGGCTTTACTAAGAAAGGGGGCCACTTTTGGGTATGCAGGTGACAAAGATGGAGCGACAATCAGAAGTCCATTTAGGGCTTACTAAGTTTGAGACACCAGTTAACCAAGTGAAGATGTAGAGTAGGATGTGGAAACATGGAGTTCAGGAGTAAGGTGCAAGCTGGGATGTGAAGCGGGGAGTTTTCATCCTGAAGCCTTGGGACTAGATGAGATCACCATGGAATATGGCGGTAGATAGAAAAGGGAAGAGAAGTCTGATGCCTAAGCCTGGAGTATGTAGCCTGAATATTTTCAATTCAGAAAAGGTCTCCTCTTTTCTCTTCTCCCTCTCCCCTTCCCTAGCTCTGTATCTCCTCAGCACCTAACTGCTTAGGAAGTAAGGTAGTTCAGTCGACCAGCAGTAGAGATCCTGAGGATGTGAGATATAACTCATCAGATATTATGGTGCTACTTAACTATCTCTGTCAATATATGTCTTTTTTTTTTCAAGGCACATTTAATTTAATATCAAGAGTGCAATACAAAAAGCCCAAATACAATGAAGGAAACACATTCCCCCATTAACACCAACGACAACGCTCTTTCAACATGTGCCTGTTGAATGGAATGGGGATTTATTTTCACTACTGAAAAAAATAATGCAGTGAGTCTCTCATCACAGCCAATATCCTTATACAATCTAGTAGTGAAATGAATGTTCATAATGCTTCAAACAGTTTCAACCTGAGGTTTGATACCATACCTTTATGTGTGTACAGTCCTCAGTAAGATTATCTACAGCATTAGCAACCATTCAAAGAACAAACCATTGATTAAAACCACATTGATTTAAGGCTCAATCAAGTAATATAGAGCCCCAAACTAAACTGTTAAATATATGAACTACTTGTACTGACATCTATTATTTGATTCTCTCACAATTATTAAGTTGGTTCTTAGCAAATAAAGCTCTTTAAAGGCAAAATTCACCTCAGTTGAGTTTTGACCCAGAAGTTCAACAACAATCACGAAGTCCACAGTCTTATTGGCAAAACTGATATACAGTGTCTCTAAGTCACTATGCTCAAGGTTAAGAGCGATGCATATTCCATTTTTACATTTTACTGGAATTTTACATGTTCAATTCATGATTTTAAATCTCTAGGTTTTCATTCCTCCAAACTGTCTGAAGACACAGTGTGCCACAGACTTAAGACTTCTGTTTCTCCCTCTATTTTCTTCAAACAGAAACATTTCTCAAGTGTCTGCATGTTCTAGAAGGGGAATTTTTCGGAGGTGGCCACTTCTTCAGAATAGTCCGACGCCATCAGGCCTCTGAAGCAAAAGGAGGGGGAGGAAAAAGCTGAAGCACAAGGTTCATCTGGTAAGTTTTACATTAACCATTACAAGCTGGATAGTATAAGAATGGCTTTTTTTTGGCTCAAAAAGTCTGAGTCTTGGTGTGGAAACGAGTACTTGGCTGTCCCACCACAGCATTCTCGCAGTGGGACTGTCAGGGAAGTCTTGACTGGGGAGTATGATTTGTTTACCTATCAGGGGTAAACTTCCAGGCACTCAGTTCATTTTGGGCTTGTTCCAGTTTGTCTTTAGTCTGTTCCAGTTCACCTTTCATTTTTAGGAAAAACAAGTTGATCGCTGGGTCTACCATCGTTGATCTCAGTTGGGCAACACTAGGCTGCTGGACTTGCTTGAGGTACTGGATTTGAGTAGTACACTCCTGCATCTCTTGTTCCTTGGTAGCTAGTCGCATTACAAGGATGTCTTCCCTGCGGGCAGACTCTTGTTGCTGCTTTAGTTTTTCTTCAGACTCTCCTAACCCAGTTACATCATTAGAATTAAGATCAGTGTATTTGCCCTCCAAAGCTTGGACATATGCTTCATATTGTTTCCATCTTAGAATTAACTCATCTCGTGCCATAACTTTGAAGTCTGTTTCACTCAGTCGAACCATTTTGGGAAGAGGTTCTTCGTTGGTCATCTTGAATCCTCTCCAGACGGAGGCCTAGCCGGCGCCGCCCAGTCACACAGGCGGAGGCAGCGCTGCCCGCTCACCGCCCAGGCGGCCAGACCCCGCCCCCGCCGGCCCCTGCGCCCCTCCTCCCGCCGCAGCCCCTGCGCTCCCCTTTATTTGCGGGTCTCGCTGCCACAAAATGGCGCTGAGGGAGGACGCGAGGCCCCGACGCCCCACCCCTTTCCCCAATATATGTCTTTTTTTAATGTGTATTTATTTTCAGAGAGAGAGAGAGAAATAGAAAGCAAGTATGAGTGGGGGAGGGGAGGAGAGCAAAGGAGAGAAAGGGAATCCCAAGCAGGTTCCTCGCTGTCAGCACAGAATCTGATGTGGGGCTTGCACTCATGAACTGTGAGCTCATGACCTGAGCTAAAGTCAAGAGTCAGATGCGCAACTGACTGAGTTACCAAATGCCCTGTCAATCTCTGAGCCTTAGGTGTGATTTAGATGCGAAAGAGAATTTAAAATTCTAGCATAATACACTTTTATATAAATGTCTATTGTGTCTATTTTTATTTTGATAAATAGTTTATATAAATTTAAAAAAATATTTCCTTAAATTCCTTAGTCGCTACTTCTCTGCAACTTTCTTGTCTCAAACTTTCTGCCACACGTACAGCTTGATCCACATACTGTGAAGACTAGCACTGAAAACAGCGTGTGTGCAATGCAGTGTTTCTGCCGCTCACTGACTGTGACTCCTTATTGTTGGAGATCCAGCCTCTCCTAATACCGTGTGGCTTTAACTGCGGTCAGGGTTCGGGGCTTAGCCAGTGTTCCTCTGACAAAGCAGGGCTAACCTCCAAGTTGCCCACCATTGAAAAGGGAAAATCCACATCCATACTCTGTGTTCCCTTACATTAGAAAGAGCCTTCCCCTCTTGACTCAAGATAGCCTATTGTCTCCACTATAGTGTATGAATTTAGCGACCTCATTTGTCATCAGATGAACAAAACTGGGTCTAGAGTCAAGAGGAATTAAATTTTAAAGTCCTTCTGGGCACAGATGATAAATTCCCTCATGTATTTTATAAACTGAGAAAACAAACAAATGGGTACATTTCGGTGAGGCAAAAATGAGGGTCAGACATCAGACTTCTCTTTCTGGTGTGAAATATCTGTAAAAATAATTCAAATTTCACTTACTCTGTTCACATGCTCTCCTTCTACATTTGAATTGGAAGCAAAGATATCTAAGCCTGCATTTTCTCTCTGTAATTACATAGCTGTGATGTTGGCATTTGTCATTCCATCTTTTCAACCCTTAGAGTTCTAATATAAAGAATAAGGATTGAATAAGATGGCTTCAAAGACCTCTTTCAGCTCTAAAATAATTTCATCTTATGGCAATAAAATACCTTGTTCATTTATGTAGGGTCCTAGCAAAATAAAAATACTAATTTTAAAGTAGTTTATCAAACCAGCTAAAGAGGGATCATTTATTTTACAGCCTAAATCAGTGTTTCTAAAGCATTATTGGCCCTTTGAATCATCTGGAGATTTATTAAAATGAAGATTCTGATACAGCAAGTCCGGGGTGGAGGGATGGCCTAAGATTCTGCATTTCTAACATGCTCTCAGGAGATGCTGATGCTGTAATTCTAAGCACTCCAGTTTAATTAGCAAGGATCTGAACTGTGGGGATCCAACAATTATAGACATAGTCACACATGAGGTCTCTCCCAGACACACAGACAAAACTGTGATGACCTAGTGTTTTATTGCAAAGATCAAATCAAACCAAATAAATTTAGAACAATTATCTGAATATTTTATTTGCACTCAGAATTAAATAGATTTAATTGTAATTAATTTTTATATAACATTGATTTCTCTAACTGATTGGTCCCCTGTCAATGGAATAAAAATATGATGTACTGTCTCAACTTGCTTCCTCCCTCTCCAACAGAGGCACCCCAGGGTGCCAACTTCACCCTTTAGAAAGTCATCATAATGATGTGGCTGGGAATAGTCACTGTATGAAAAAGCCCAGTACAGGTGCAATGGGATTTACTTTCAATTTCCATTAAGCTTCCTCCTTCCTCTTTGTCTAATTTATGTCAGATCCTGGACCTATGAATCTCATATTAATTTGGACAGCTGGTCCCTGCCTCCAAGCCAAAGAGCTGGAAGATGTTTTATTAACCACTGCCCACCTAGCACACATACATATACACAGACTTTCCTCAGAAAGAATCAGTCAGAATGCAAAGGGAACATGTTGCTGAGTCAACTGAGATATTTCTTTCCGGAGGAGTTTTTATGCTTTCAATTTGATAAGCGTTCTTTATTCTCAAAGAGAAAATCTTTTTTGAACACTAACAATCAACATTACCAAGTCTTTCTTGTAATTACCCAAGTGATTCTCACTATATAATTCCTACTCAAGACTCTTGTTAGGAATTTGCTGAGTCATTGAGTTCACAGTTAGGTTCTCTTTCTAATGAAGAACTGAGACCTTAGGGCAATTCATGTGCTAGAATAATTTCTTGATCTTTCTTGTTCTTGCTCTTACTGCCTTTATGGTAAGACAGAGTCCAGAGATTCTGATGGAGCTAGAGAGGACAACTGGACAGTTCTACTAGATGGAGGGTGTGAAGCAAAAAGAATTAGCTAGGGAGCTTATCTGAAATGTAGTTCAATATTTTTTTCTATATCAAGCCTCTCATTCTGGCACTCTGTTTCATTAAGTCTAGGTAGGATCTCCAAAAATTAAATTTTAATAGGCATTCTATGTGATTCTGTTGCAAAAGTACATGGGACCACACTTTGATAATAGTTCTGTTACTCTAAAAATATCTTTTCTCTTGAATAATTTCTTATCAAAATCAACATCTGAAAATATGTCTGTTAGAGTAGCAGAGACTCTTAGTTATGTAGACTACTGCTAATCATATCAAACTTCGCATATAAATTTAACACAAGTCTCTGTTTAGATTATAGCTGAACACATACTTCTCATTCTTTCAAAAGGTGAGAATGAAGCCTGTATTGGGCACATGAATTATTAGTGGCAAAGAACTGAGGGACATGTAAAGAATTTTTTTTTAATCCAAGTTATTACCTGAATCCAAAACACGTATTTTTAAATATGCTCCACACCCAATGTGGTACTCAAACTCATGACCCTGAGGTCAAGAGTCACATGCTCTACTGACTGAGGCAACTAGGTATCCCAAAACATATTTTTTACCCAACTTACTTTAGATACTTAAAGTCTATACTACAGATGTTGCCTAGAAACACACACCACACACCACACACACACACACACGCTTACAGAATGGCTGTCTATTGAAGAAGGCCCCTTCTTCTCTAAGCATGAAATGTATTTCAAATCATATATCTTGATCTCTCAAGCTTGTTAAAGGATTCCTTCACAGTTTCTAGAAGTGACATAACTTACATTTGCTTCTCCTTAAATGACTCTAATTTACATCCAGAGTCTACATAACACAGCAGCTTTAACCTTTGGTCTCAGGCTCCGGAGAGGAAAATGATCAGGCAGCCAACATCTGTTGAGAGCTTATTTTGTGTCAGGCACTGAGGCAAGTATTTTACACTTATTTTGTTTACTCTTCACAAGAACCCTACAATATCAGTAATTTTATTATTTTATCAATGAGAAAATTGAGGCTAAAAGAGGACAAAAACTTAAGATTCCAAGTTTGTCTTGAGATTCCAACTATGTTTTATGTGCTGGCTTAGGAAATTTAAAATAAAGGGAACAGTGTTCTCCTCTTTGGACCAGTTGATTCATGCCATCTCTTTGATACTAACAAGAAGGTAAGTTATAGGTCATAAGCAAATGACAATATATCCCAAATTTTCCTTCCTAGTCCAGACTTTAAGTGCTGTTCCCTATGGTACTAATAAAATTTGACAGTGTCTTGAATAGTTGATATTGGACTAAAACTGTCACTGCCTGGATTTTCTCTTGCTGTTAGAAATGACACAAAAATGGGAAACTTGCTCATGTACATTTAAAGAGAGTGCACTTTATGGAGATACTGAAACTTATTAGGAGTGACTGATCTGTCCTGATTTCCAGTGGTCTGCAGAGTTGTCAATCCAGTGTGGACCAAGGTGGCCCCTAGTTATTGGGCCACACATTTCTGCACAAAGTGGATCTCTGTAAGATTAATGTTTTTAATTTAAAAAATTTAAGAGTGGTAAAATACTCAGTAAGTACTTTGAGTGAAAGAATGAAGTATGGAAGGCATAAAAGGGTAAGGAAGGGCAAGTGAGAGCTTGGAACTAAACACATTTTCTGGGCCATGGTGAAACTGATGGTAGGAAAATGAGGAGGCCAATCTTAAGCCAGAGATTCCCTGAACTGAGTACTCAGTGTGCATGACCCACTCAACAGGTCCACATAACAGTGGGGGCTTCCTATAGGAATAAGTGGGTGACAAAACCCTTTGAATGGATTATTGAGTATTTTAAGTTCCAAACATGTAACAAGCAAGAAGTCCTGCCATTAAATGTCATGGCACCAAAAAATAGGCCAAACCTGAAGATTACTTCAGTAGTACTACATAGAGTGAAAAGAGTAACTTTTCAACAATAGGTATAGATGTGTCCTCAGAATTTTTTAATGATTTGGATTAAACAAATATTAACTTAAGCCATACTTTATTTTAGTAATGTGCCAGGTGTAAGACTGCAAATGCACACATACATACACACAAACACTCAACCACACACACACACACACACACACACACACACACACACACACACACACCAGCAAGGTGAGGTGAGGTGCTCCAACCTCATACTTCCACAGGGATCCCTGAGACTTTTTCTATATGAATGTCAATTAGAACAAGCTGAGATAATGTTTTTTCCATTTAACTATACTCTTGCTGATTTTCTTCTTGATAGATCTATCAGTGACTGGTAGAGGTGTGTTGAAGTCTCCAATTATAATAGTGGATTTGTTTATTTCTCCTGGTATTCAAGTATTTTCTCATTGCACATTAGCTTTTGTCTCAGATATTCTGATGCCCTATTGTTAGGTCCATATGTGTTAAGAATTGCATTGTCTTCTTTGAGAATTGATACCTTTATCATTACACAGTGCTCCTTTATATACCTCATAATTTTTCTTGCTCTGAAATGATCTGTAAAGGAATAAATATAGCTTTTCCAGCTTTCTTTTGATCAATGTTAGCATGATATATTTTTTCTTTATCCCCTTACTTTTTACCTTTGTTTTTATATTTCTGATAGATCTGACCACATGTAGTTTCTTCTTTTGTAATCCATTCTGGTATATGTAGGCCATTCACATTTAAAGTCATTATTGATATAGTTGGATTAATATATATACCATTGGAGAGTAGGTTTTTGTATGGAGATAATTGTGTATATTTCAAAATGGTTACTTTCCTTTGCCAGAACCTTAATGGAATTTTTTTAACTCCTCATTTTGAGAAACTTGAAAGTATGGGTGCCTCAATGAAATTGTGGATTAAAAAGGAATAACGTCAGAATCATAGAAGTCCCAGAAGATGAAGAGAAAGAAAAAGAAGTAAAAGATTTATGTGAGCAAATCATAGCAGAAAACATTCCTAACTTGGGTAAAGACACAGAAATCAAAATCCAGGAAACACAAAGGATTCCCATTAGATTCAATAAAAACCAACCATCAGCAAAGAATATCATAATCAAATTCACAAAATACACAGACAAGGAAGGAATCATGAAAGCAGCAAGGGAACAAAAGTCCTTAACCTATAAGGGAATACAGATCAAGTTTGCAGCAGACCTATCTACAGAAATTTGGCAAGCTAGAAAGGAGTGGCAGGATATTTTCAATGTGTTAAATAGGAAAAATATGCAGCCAAGAATTCCTTTATCCAGCAAGGCTACCATTCAGAACAGAAGGAGAGATAAAAAGTTTCCCAAACAAAAACTAAAGGAGTTTGTGACCACTAAGCCAACACTGAATGAAATTTTAAGGGGGACTCTGAGGGGAGAGAAGATGAAACAAAACAAAAAAGACCAAAAGCAACAAAGACTACAAAGCACCAGAAACTCCAACTGTACAGACAACAAAGTGCAATTCATATCTTTCATAAATTAACTTTAAATGTCAATGGACTAAATGCTCCAGTCAAAAGACACAGGGTAACAGAATGGATAAGAAAAAAGATCCATCTATATGCTATTTACAAGAGACCCATTTTAGGCCTAAAGACACTTCAGATTGAAATTAAGGGAATGGAGAACCATCCATCATGCTAATGGTCGCCAAAAGAAAGCCAGAGTAGCCATATTTTATATTAAACAATCTAGATTTAAAAATAAAGACTGTAACAAGAGATGAAGAAGGGCATTATATCATGATTAAGGGGTCTATCCACCAAAAAGATCTAACAATTGTAAACATTTATGGTCCAATGTGAAAGAACCCAAATATATAAATTAAGTACAAATACACAGAAATTCATTGATAATAATATTATAATAGTAGAGGACTTCAACACCCCACTTAACAGAAATGGACAGATCATCTGAACAGAAAAATCAATAAGGAAACAATGGCCTTGAATGACACACTGGACCAGATGGACTTAACAGATCTATTCAGAATATTTCATCCTAAAGCAGCAGAATACACATTCTTCTCAAGTGCATATGGAACATTCTCCAGAATATATCACATGCTGGGGCATAAATCAGCCTCCAACAAGCACAAAATGATTGAGATCATACCATGAATATTTTAGGCCACAATGCTATGAAACTCAAAATCAATCACACGAAAAAATTTGGAAGGACATAAAATACTTGGAAAACAAATAACATCTTACTGAAGAATTAATGGGCTAACCAAGATGTTAAAGAGGAAATTAAAAAGTACATGGAAGCCAATGAAAATGGTAACACCAGAGGCCAAAACCTCTGGGATGTAGCAATGGCAATCATGAAAGGAAAGTAGTTAGCAATACAGGCCTTCCTAAAGAAGGAAGAAAGATCTCAGATACACAACCTAACTTACACCTTCAAGAGTTGGAAAAAGAACAGCAAACACAACCCCAAACCAGCAGGAGATGGAAGTAATAAAGATTAGAGCAGAAATCAATGCTATCGAAGTAAAACAAAAACCAAAAAAGAAAACAAAACAAACAAACAACAACAAAAAAAAACCCCAGCCAAGCAAAAAAAACCAACAAAACAAAACAAAACAAAAAAAACCCACAACCAAAAATAAAACAAAACAAAACCCAAAACAGTAGAATAGATCAACGAAACCAGGAGCTGGATCTTTGAAAGAATTAACAAAACTGATAAACTCCTAGCCAGTTTGATCAAAAAGAAAAAGGAAAGGACCCAAATAAATAAAATCAAGAATGAAAGAGGAGAGATCACAACCAACACTACAGAAATACAAACAATAATAAGAGAATATTATAAGCAATTATGTGCCAATTAATTGAGCAATCTGGAGGAAATGGAGAAATTCCTAGAAACATATAACTACCAAAACTGAAACAGAAAGATATAGAAAATATGAGCAAACCCATAACCAGTAAAGAAATAGAATTAGTAATCAAAAATCTCTCAAAAAACAAGAGTCCAGGGCCAGATGGCTGTCCAGGGAAATTCTACCAAACATTTAAAGAAGAGTTAACATGTATTCTTTTAAAGTTGTTCCAAAAAATAGAAATGGAAGGAAAATTTCCAAACTCATTTTATGAAGCCAGCATTATCTTGATTCCAAAACCAGACAAATGCCCCACTAAAAAGAGGAACTACAGACCAATTTCCCTGATGAACATGGATGCAAAAATCCTCAACAAGATACTAGCCAACCGGATACAACAGTACATTAAAAGAATTATTCACCATGACCTAGTGGGATTTATACCTGGAATGCAGGGCAGGGTCAATATACACAAAACAATCAATGTGATACATCATATCAATAAAAGAATGGACAAGAATCACATGATTCTCTCAACAGATCAGAGAAAGCATTTGACAAACTAGAGCATCCTTTTTTGATAAAAACCCTCAAGATATTATGGATAGAAGGATAATACCTCAAGATCATAAATGCCATATATGAAAGATCCACTGCTAATATCATTCTCACTGGGGAAAAACCAAGAGCTTTCCCCCTAAGGTCAGCAACACAACAGGGATGTTCCTCTCACCACTGTTATTCATCATAGTATTGGAAGTCCTCATCTTAGCAATCAGACAACACAAGGGAATAAAAAACATTCAAATCAGCAAGTATGAGGTCAAACTTCGACTCTTCACAGATGACATGACACAATCAACAAAACTAAAAAGTAACTGACAGAATGGGAGAAGTTATTTGCTAATGACATATGAGAAAAAAGGTTAGTATCCAAAATCTATAAAGAACTTATCAAACTCAACACCCAAAGAGCAAATAATACAGTGAAGGAATGGGCAAAAGGAACGTATAGATACCTTTCCAAAGAAGACATTCAGATAGCTGACAGACACATAAAATGATGCCCCACATCATTCATCATCAGGGAAATACAAATCAAAACCACAATTAAGTATTACCTCACACCAGTCAGAATGGCTAAAATGAGTAACTCAGGAAAGGACAGATGTTGGTGAGGATACAGGGCACTGTTGGTGAGAATGCAAGCTGGTGCAGCCACTCAGGAAAACAGTACAGAAGTTCCTCAAAAAATTAAACACAAAACAGCCTTATGATCCAGAAATTGCACCACTAGCTATTTAGCTAAAGGATGCCAAAATGCTGAAACAAAGGGGCACATGCACTCCAACGTTTAAGACGTGGTATATTTATACAATGGAATATTATTCAGCCATCAGAAAGAATGAAATCTTGCCATTTGCAACAATGTGGATGGAACAACATGGATGGAATTTATTATGCTAAGGCTCAACAAATCAGAGAAAGACAAATATATGATTTCATTCTTACGTGGAATTTAAGAAACGCAACAGATAAGAAGTAGAGAAGTGGAAGAAAAATAGGATAAAAACAGAGAAGGCAAACCATAAGAGACTCAAATACAGAGAACAAACTGAGGGTTGCTGGAGGGCAGTTGCATGTGAGGGATGGACTAAATAGGTGATGGGCATGAAGGAGGGCACTTATTGGGATGACCATTGGTTGTTATATGGAAGTGACAAATCACTGTGTCTACTCCTAAAACCAATACTGCACTACATGTTAACAAACTTTAATTGAAATTAAAAATATATAATTTAAGTATTTCTACCAGTCCATGGTTTCAATGACTTTGGCTCCAGGTAGGCAGATCTTGGCCATGTCTTTCTATATATGCCCTTCTCTCCAGATTTTGAGGTATTGCCCTTGACCTCAATTCTCTGATACAACAAAGAAAATACAGTAGATTTTTGAACAACATGGACTACTTATATGTGAGTCTACTCATATGCAGATTATTTTTCCATAAATACAGCATAGTACTGCAAATGTATTTTCTCTTCCTTATGATTTTTGTAATAACATTCTCTTTTCTCTAGCTTGCTTTATTATGAGAATAAAGTATATAATACATATACAAAATATGTGTTAATAAACTATTGATGTTATTGGTAAGACTTTCAGTCAACAGTAGGCTCTTAGTACTTAAGTTCTGGGGAATCAAATAACATATGCAGATTTTTTGGTTGTGTAGGGGCATTGGTACACCTAACCCCCACCCCCCATTCTTTTGGGGTCAATTATAATTGAGTTTTAGTTTGCTCATCTTTTTCTTGTTATTTTAGGAGAAACAACTTCTAAACTCTTTAAACTTCAGATATGAAACCAGGAGTCCAGACTTTTTTCTCTATTGCTGGTCAAAGCTTAACTTTACACTCTAGCCATGGTGGTAGCTATGACATCTGGCAATATATGCAAGAAGCACAGAGGTAGGAGAATTATTTTCAAAGCAAGGGTCTATGAACTACTGCTGTGATCTACAAGTAGGTTCCATAACATCTTTAAGCTTTAGTTTTCTTATCTATAAATTCACTCTTTTTTCCTAGAATATTTGTTGACAGGTAAATCTTATGAGTAGATCAACTCACTTTGGTTTAAAAAAACACAAATGTCTAATATGTATAAAATAATATTATCAAATATTTATTTATTCAATGTAGAAAGTGAAGTTCTGTGATAATTTTAACCTCCAGATATTTAAAGAAGTCATTCTAATCCATACATGGCAGAGAATACTGGGCTCTGGAGTCTTAGTCTGTTAATAAGAAGATCACAATGTCAATAATATTTTTAAATTGACATTTGCATGAAACATTCAATTGCACAACTTCCAGTTCTGAAACACTTTGAATGTTGCACAAGATAAAAATATACCCAGGACTTAGGAAAGTAATTAATTTCTCCTTCTAAAATCTTTTATATTAATAATTAATATAATGTGTATAGTTAAAAAAGTTTTCTCTAGATATTAGATGTCATGTCAAAGTTAATTATTGTAATTTAACTATGGAATACTTTTAATCACTTAATGGTAATTGCTCATTTCTGTCTACCTATTCATCTGTTTTTCTGTCTATCAAAAAAGGAGGAGAAAATTAAAAAATTTCTTTACTAGTGCTCTGTTCTCTCCTTCTTAAAAGTTTCATATAATCACACCAGCACTGATTCTTAATACTTTAGAGAAACTTGGATGATACTGAAAACTTTTGTAAAAATATTTATAACATATCAAGCTAAATACTTTTTTATTTGAGAGAGAGAGAGAGAGAGAGAGAGAGAGAGAGAGTGAGCAACTCACACTGAATTTAGTCAATGTCACTGAGGACAAGCAATTTGCCAGACATTAATAATACGAAAGAAAATAAGACCTTATTCCTAATTTAAAGGAGAGTAGACCTAACAGAGGAGAAAGAAATAAATTAATCATGTATTTCTGATATGTTATATTCCAGATGTATAAAGAAAGTACTCTATTTGGAGATGATGTAGGCAGAGAATTGATGTGAGGTCAGGGAAGTCTCAAAGGGGTAAAATGTGTCTTAAAAAGCTATTGTAGTTTTGCACATTAGGGAATAAAAGTTGTTAACTCCAAGTACCATCAATACAACTAGTATTAGCTGGTTTGAAATTTGATAATTGAAAGAATAGTTGGATAAGGGAAAGTAATGTTGGAAATATAGTTAGGGACCAAATAATAAAAAAGCTTTATATGCTATGTAGTTAATATTCTGTCACATCATAGCATTGTCACATGCTTAACACAAGAATTCAGGAAAATGGCAGATATGGCTTACTATGCACCTTTTGATCAGTTTTCTTTATGAGATTTCTTTTCCTTCTAAAATCAGTGGGCTGTTGCCTTACTTAATTTTTAAGAAGTTCATTTTTTCTAACAGAGGTGTAATTGAGTAATAAGAAAAATAATTTCTTTGCTTTGTGGTGTTTTAGAACAGGAAGGAACTACAAAAGAGGTTATGGATTGTCTTTCCCCTGAGAAATTCGAGACTAAGAGAATCTTCTCCTGTTAGAAAGGCTTTAAAGAAAGCTGAGTAGAGATAGGTTAATGAACACTGTTAGTGGAATGACCTTACCGGGTCCTCCAACCAAACATTTCAGTGATTCTGTGATTTTTAGAGAGTTGCAAACAAGCTTTGCAAGTTTATGATAAAATTTGCAAAGCAGCTTATAGTTTGCAAGGATTAGTGGGTCTCTGTGAGTCCATGGATTAGCCTTTATGTTTTAATGTGCCTGCCCTCACAGACAGAAATGACACTGCACCTTCAGCTTCAATAGGCTATGCACTCTCAGTTATATTTCCAGTTTGGGCAATACTGAACTCTTTATTACTCAGTCAGGTTTATTGTAGTCAAGGTCATACATAGTGTTACTGACTGGCAAATATAGAAAAAGGTGAAGTTAATTGACCTTTAAGAGATGATTAAGAATAAGTTCATAAAGGCATAGAATCTTTGAATGGGAAATTGCCTGAAAGTCACTTAATTAAATCTTTATTTGGATTCAGGAATCTGCTCAAGGTCTCATCTAATCTAACTTTAGGAGGATGAGATAGTACAGCGAGTCTTCACAGGGAATTCCTTAAGACAATCTTTGTGCTTGCTCACACACATAGCAGTGTTATTTCTGATCACACTTTGGAACAAATATCTTAGCTCTCCCAGAGAAGAAAACTAGCAGACAAAAGGAAAAAATACTAAGAAGAAGAAAAGGAACTATAAAAAAACAAAACAAAACCATATTATGTATACTTAATTACTATTCAAGGACACTAATATCCAAGAGGGTGATATATTTAGCAGAGGCACAGATACTCAAGGGATTAAAATTGGTACCATAATCACTCAGGTTTGTCCATGGACACCCAGGTTGATGTTCAACACAGGAAGGGCACTGACTCCTACTTCAGGTCCACCACCACCTTCAAAGACATGAGGGAGAGGAAAGGAGCCCTGCCATCCACACCTTTACGAGGTCTGCATGTCTGTGAAGCAGAAATTTTAATCCATATATACACTGGAGCCCCAAACTCCTTCCCATCTTACTACTAATGGTATCATGAAGCTGTGGATCAGAAGGGTAACCATTTATAAAACACACTTGGGTTATTATGAGAGGCTGTTGCTTCCCAGGGAAGTGTTTGGTAATCATCCATAACAGAAATGTACTTGGTTGTAGCGGTCTCTTCCTGTTCTTGTTAAAAATGGCTCACAAACCTTCCACAGGAATCTGTAATGATATATGTAACTTGTTGATAGGAATGCATTACTGATAAGGTTCTTCTCTAGTTCTTTTACTTCATCTATCTGAAGGGGCTATGGAGGCCTAGGATTCAAAGATCATTGGTACTTCTTTTGATATCAGACAAATAAAAATTGTGCACATTCTAATTGGGTATTATTTTGATACATACTTTTATTTCTCACTACTGCATAATTATAAGCCATATCTCTAGTGTTGTATAGTACTAAAATTTACAAATCATAGAGATTCTTACAACACCCTGCATTCTCTAGCCATTACCAAACACACTGGATCTTTTGTTTGGCCAATTCATAAAGAGATGCCTGAAGAGTTTCACATTCTGGATTTTGGAAGGATCTGGTTTTCTTACAGATGTAAGTAAATGTTTGATAATATATGGCATCTTCATACTTGCAGCAATCTAAATTTTAAAAATATTGTCCATATTTTTTTGAGATTGGGACAATAATCACCTATTATGTTTCCATTTTGTTTTTCCTTGTGTTTCATTTAGATGGTTGAAATGCCAGTTTTGTCCTGTGTTCTCCCACTAAAGGACGAGGAGCTCATCAGTTGAATTTTAATAGAAAAAAAATTAAACATTGTGCCAATTGCAGAACACTGGTGACATTAGAGTGGTATTCATGAGGTTTTTCTGTGGTTCTAGCACTGGTAATAAGGAAAGTTGTAAAGTCTTCTCATAGTCTGCATAATTAATAGATATTAATCAAGGCAAAAAAGGACATAAATGAGCTAATCTGACTGAAAGGGGCATGGATCCTTGGTGAGAAAGATCAGAAGTTGTTATGGAGAGATTGCTCGCTTTTTCCCTAGCTGCCACATTTTAGATGGAAAGTGTGAGTAATAGGAGAATTTCCAAATGTCATATTATTAGAGCTTGTATTCAAGAGATTCTTTAAAAAAATGAGAAAAATTAGAATTGGGAGAAATATATAATTTAATTTTGAAAATCTTTGAGATGCATATACACTTTTTATCAAACAATTCATCCCTATCTTGGAAGTGAAAAATTTGCACTAATAGTTTGAGTTTTAGGGTGGAATTTGTCTGATAAGGTTACATCTCCCCCCCCTCCCCGAAATAACCTTTTCTATGACACTACTTGGTTATAAATTATTTTGACCTCTACATAACACACTTCAGCCTGCAGAGTAGTATTTGGGGGATCTGTATGGAAGATGGTGTCAAGGTAATTGCAGAAGGAGGAAGCTTGTCACAAGCAGATTCATTAATTTCCAGACAGGTTCATGGTTTGTGAATCAGTCGCCGAGAACTCAGGACTGCTTGGGTAGGAATAAGAGTGGTTGTAATAGTTTCAGTGACAGGCATCTGTTACATCTGTCAGAGATCAGTATCGTTCAGTGCTCAGTGTTTTCATCATTCATGTATTTGTAGACTTGAAGGAAAAAGTTAAATTGGGTTGAATTAGAGAAATATTTACCAGTAATCATGACCTTGTCAATTCCTATCAATATTGCTTATATAAACAGTGCTATTTTAGCACACTGGTATTGATAATCTAATAAATAAGTTGTGTTGTGCCTATATGACTATTTTCCTAACCAAATCTGTTATATATTAGTCATAATTGGTAGTATATTGGCTGGATTGTTTGATTATAAGAAACAGAAACCTACTGTAGTTAACTTGGACTAGAAGCAATGTATTAGTATCATGGCGACAGCCTTTAAAGAATGAAAGAAAATATGAACACTCAATACTCAAAAGAAAAATAAAACGGAGTAGTCCTTTGGAATAGCTGATTGACCCAGATTTGTCAGTCCACAACTTCCCCATCATGGAAGGAGTACATTTGTTGGTCTGGCCTCCAAGATCACTTGCAATATGGTATAAGTAGTTCCCTATATAAAAATCAAGGAGCTTTTATCAAAAGAAAAAAGGATATATGCTGGAAATAAAAAATAACACATGTTCACTACCTAAACTTGTAACTGCAATTCTTAATTAGGTTCTTTCTGTGAAGAAAATTTGACATTTATCTCCATTTAATGATTAATTTAATTTAATCTTTTAAAATTTAAATCCCAGTTAGTTAACTTAAACTGTAATAATGGTTTCAGGAACAGAATTTAGTGATTCATCACTTTCATATAACACCCAGTGTTCATTCCAACAAATTCTCTCTTTAATGTCCATCACCCATTTAGCCCACTCCCCATGCAACTTTCCTCCAGCAACCCTGTTTGTTCTCTGTAATTGAGTCTCTTATGGTTTGCCTCCTTCTCTGTTATTATCCTATTTTTCCTTCACTTCTCCTATGTTCATCTGTTGTGTTTCTTAAATTCCACGTAAAATTGAAATCATATGACATTTGTCTTTTTCTGACTGACTTCTTTCGTGCTTAGCATAATACACTGTAGTTCTATCCACACTGTTGCAAATGGCAAGATTTCATTCTTTTTGATGGCTGAGTAATATTCCATAATCTGTATGCGCGTGCTTGTGTGTGCACATGCGTAACACTTCATTTGGGCTCTTTCCATATTTTGCTATTGTTGGCAGTGCTGCTAAAAACATTGGAGGATTGGAGTGCATGTGCCTCTTTGAATCATTTTTTCATCCTTTGGATAAATACCTAGTAGTACAATTGCAGAGTCATAGGAGAGTTTTATTTTCAATTTTTTTGGAGAAACCTCCACAATGTTTTCCAGAGTGGCTGCACTAGTTTGCATTCCCACCAATGGTGCATGCCTTTCCCTGCATCCTCACCAACATCTGTTGTTTCCTGTGTTGTTCATTTTAGCCATTCTGACAGATGTAAGGTGATACCTAATTATGGTTTTGATTTGTATTTTGCTGATAATAAGTGATACTGAGCATCTCTTCATGTGTCTGTCAGCCATCTGGATGTCTTCTTTGGAAAAGTATCTGTTCATGTCTTCTGGTCATTTCTTCACTGGATTATTTGTTTTCTGGGTATTGAGTTTGATAAGTCCTTTATAGATTTTGGATACTAACCCTTTATCTGATACATCATTTGCAAAAAACTTCTCCTATTCCATAAGTCGCCTTTTAGTTTTGTTGATTATTTCCTTCACTATGCAGATGCTTTTTATATAGATGAGGTCCCAATAGTTCATTTTTACTTTTGTTTCCCTTGCCTCCAGAGACATATCCAATAAGTTTCTGTGGCTGAGATCAAAGACATTTCTGCATATTTTCTCTTCTAGGATTTTGATGGTTTTCTGTCTTACATTTAGGTCCTTCATCCATTTTGAATTTATTTTTGTGTATGGTAAGAAAATGGTCCAGGTTCATTCTGCATGTCGCTTTCCAGTTTTCCCAATATGATTTGCTGAAGACACTCTGTTTTCCATTGGATATACGTTTCTGCTTTGTTGAAGGCTAGTTGGCCATACATTTGTGGGTCCATTTTTGGGTCATCTATTCTGTTCTGTTGAATCTGTGTGCCTGTTTTTGTGCTAGTACCATACTGTCTTGACGATTGAAGCTTTGTAATACAGCTTGAAATCCGGAATAGTGGTGTCTCCAGGTCTGGTTTTCTTTTTCAACATTGACTATTCAGGGTCTTTTCTGGTTACACACATTTTATTATTGTTTATTCTAGCTCTGTGAAGCATTCTGGTGTTATTTTGATAGGAAATACACTGACTATGTAGATTGGTGTGGGTGATATTGGCATTTTAACAATATTTGTTCTTCTAATCCATGAGCATGGAATCTTTCTGCATTTCTTTGTCTTCTTCAATTTCTTTCACAAGCTTTCTATAGTTTTTCAGTGTACATATATTTAACCTCTTTGGTTAGGTTTATTTCTAGGATCTTATGGCTTTTGGTGCAGTGAATGGGATCAGTATCTTGACTTATCTTTCTGCTGCTTCATTATTGGTGTATAGAAATGCTACCAATTTCTGTATGTTGATTTCATATCCTGTGATGTTGCTGAATTCATGTATCAATTCTAGCAGTTTTTTGGTGGAGTCATGTTGGTTTTCCACATAAAGTATCATGTATTATGCAAACAGTGAAAGTCTGGCTTCTTCCCTGCCAATTTGTATGTCTTTTATTTCTTTTTATTGTCTAACTGCTGAGGCTAAGGCTTCCAGTACTATGTTGAACAACAGTGATGAGAGTGAATATCCCTGTCATATTATTGACCTTAGGAGGAAAGATCTCAGCTTTTCCCCATCGAGGATTATATTTCTTGAGGGTTTTAATTAAGAAATACTACTTCATTATGTTAAATGCTTTTCCTGCATCTTTTGAGGGGATCATGTGGTTCTTATCCTTTCTTTTATTAATGTGATGTGTTACATTGATTGATTTGTGAATATTGAAACAGCCTTGCAGCCCATGAATAAACTTCACTTGATTGTGGTGAATAATTCTTTTAATTTATTGTTGGATTTTGTTTGCTAATATCTTATTGAGAATATTTGTATTTATGTTCACCAAAGAAATTGGTCTGCAATTTTTCTTTTTAGTGGGATCTTTGTCTGGTTTTGCAATCAAGGTAATGGTAGCCTCATAGAATGAATTTGGAAGTTTTCCCTCCATTCCCTTTTTTTGAACAACTTCAAAATAAAAGGTATTAACTCTCCTTTAAATGTTTGGTAGAATTACCCTGGGAAACATCTAGCCCTGGACTCTGGTTTACTGGGAGATTTTTGATTACTGATTGAATTTATTTACTGGTTATGGGTCTTATTCCATGCATATTTTCAGATCACAATGCAATTAAACTTGAAATCAACCACAAAAAAAATTTGGAAAGACCACAAATACTTGGAGGTTAATAACATTCTACTGAACAATGAATGGGTTAACCAAGAAATTAAAGAGGAAAGAAAAAAGTACATGGAAGTTAATGAAAATGAAAACACAGCAGTCCAAAACCTTTGGATACAGGAAAAGCAGTTATAAGAGGGAAGTATATGGCAATCAATGCCTTCCTGAAGAAGGAAGAAGTGTCTCAAATACACAACCTAATCATACCCCGAAAGGAGTTGGAAAAAACAGCACTTAAAGTCCAAAACAATCAGAAGGTGGGAAATCATAAAGATTAGATCAGAAATCAATGATATCAGAGTAAAACAACAACAAAAAAAACCAGTAGGACAGATCAACAAAACTAGGAGCTGTTTCTTTGAAACAGTTAACAAAATTGAAGAACCCCTAGCCAGATTTATTAAAAAGAAAAAGGAAAGGATTCAAATAAATAAAATCATGAATGAAGGAGTAGAGATCACAACCAACACAGCAGAAATATGAACAATAATAAGAGGATATTATGAGCAATTTCATGCCAACAGATTGAGCAATCTGGAAGAAATGAATAAATACCTAGAAACATATGAACTACCAAAACTGGAACAAGAAGAAATAGAAAATTTGACATCTATCCCCTTATCAGAACATACATTCATTCATTCATTCATTTACAAAACATGTGAATGCCTATTTTTGCCAGATTTTATGCTAGTCTTTGAACTGTGAAAAAGAGAGATGTAGTCCCCACTCTATAGGATACATATATCTGCAACAGAGATATAGTCTCTCTTTACTAAGTACCATTACTGGGTAGCATCAAATAAGGCTTTCTTAGGTGGAATGATCAAAAATGTTTTACGTAGCACCTTTATTGTCAATTAATTCTAATTGGCAGGTACTGGGTTATCAGTATAGGTTTTAGGACTAGGATAATAATTTAAATAAAAATGTATTGAAAGAAAATTAATCTGTTAGTGGTCTCAGGAAAAAACACTGTTTGTTTGTAGGGAGAAGCAGAGGAGGCTGGGAGGCCAATTAATTACCAGAGACTTATCAGCTGCTTTCCTTCTAACAAGGTACAGAGAAAAAAAATGAAAAATAATAAAATATTAACATTTATTTATTGAGGTCTTCAGTGATTTATGTATGTAAGTTTACTCTTTCTCACATTGTTTTTTCCTTATAACTGGATTAGGGAGATTCAGGTAAGGACACTGAGATAGAGAAAAGTTTGCCTTAAATTGTTTATCTAGTGAGTGGAAGAGGTAGAATCAATACAGCTTAACCTACTATTACTTTGCTTCTTTAACATTCTTTAACCATTTAACTATTGATAAATGGAGATTAAAAGATGCAGAAGGAAGAGATATTAGTCAATCTTTATATTTATGAGTAGGACTCACTGTGGAGGATGATAGTTGTATTTCTTTATCTCAGAGACATCTCAATTAGTAGTAATATTGCCTTGTATCCTTTGTAGTATAGATATTAACATGGATTTATCAATCAGGATTTGGTGATAGACTTATGCAAATTAACTTTGTTTTTAACTGGAGAATTAGATAAAATGCCTCAGACCTTCTGTCACATGTCTGTCACATCTACTACTTTGTCCCGTGTACTGACTCATTCTCTAGAGAAATGCATGGCTGTGAATTTTGAAGTTTACTTCTTAATGTACCTTGGTTTGTTCTCATGTATAAAGGATGGGATTCTCTGTACTGCTCTTTTTTGCATTTAAAACACCCCTTTTGAATAGCTTTGATTGATCCGTTTTTCCTATTGGGAAGGTTATTATAAAGTTTATTTATCACCTTTCATATTTCCATTCCCCACTCATTTTTTAATGTGGCAGGCAAGGATCTGTTAAGCCACATTTCCACCTTTGTAAAAATCAAACACTTGTGGTTCCCTGAATAAAGTTGATTTTTTTTTCTTTTGAAATTGATTGCCTACAGTGGCACATAGGGAGGAAAAATAGAATGAGTATACGGAGCATATTTATAAAACAGTGTTTTTATATACCCATAAATGAACATTGTAAGTATAATGATTCCTTAGCAGCTTGGAATGCTGCCATGAGAAGAAACTACTCTAGTCATCCTTTCCTGGTTTCCCCTTGAGCAACTGTGGTAGAACAGGATAGTATAGACTCCAGAGCAAGGCTACAAAACAAAAACAAAAACTTTACAACCTTGATTGATTGGATCAGTCTTTCTCAAAAATGTAAAATTCTGTTTGGCTACTTGTATAATCTTTTTTTCCACATAGATATAATAAAAATAGTCAACTAATTTTTCTTATCTCATTGCAAAGTGAAAAAAAACCTTCCAACAAGTTATGAGGTTTTCTTTTTTAGTATTTGTCAACCTATAAGTTTAAGAATTTATCTTATGGAGAGGCTCACATTCAAAAGGAAAATCTATTATTTTTGAGTACAGATGAGAAGAGATTTTATAGAGAAAAGGTGTTTCACTGGCTGAAAGAATGGTTCAGTATAGGAAAAGGTGGAGCTTTAGGATAAGCAAATGTAAAGGTCTTATCTGTTGCTTATTTAGTTTATGATATTAGGTTCAATGATTGCACCTTTATAGTTCTACCAGATTTAGCCTGGAATGTATTTCTAAATAGTGAAAATAACAAGTATACTGTTTCATTGAAATCTCACATTGAAATCTCACTCAAAACTCTTTTGACCCTTAGAAACCAAATATCAGTGAGGAGTAAACATGTGTCTGTGAATTAACAGAGTATGAGGCCAAGAATCTCAAACCACTATGTTGATAGATGCTCAGTTAAAATAAGTTCTCTTGTCTAAATGGGAGGAAATGCATTGAACTACAATTTAAGGATGTAACCTATGTAGACCAACAAGTTAAAAATGAAGGATAAATAACCTATGTCAACGCCAGGGAAAAGAATTAGGTCTTCTATCTCCCTTTTTATTTCCCCCTGCAATTGAGACTTTTTTATTTTTAATTTTTAGGCTACTTTCCCAGCTAAAAATACATTGTTAAGTTTTCAAATAAAGTGTTCTTTTTGTGTGGAGGGAAACCTCTCCCATATTTCTATTTTATTCCTTGATAAGTCAGGATGTTGGCAAATTAAATGTATTCAGAGAAGGATAATCAATATAGTGAAGAATCAGTAAATTATCATGTACAGAGGACAGATAAAAAGAGAGAGGATATTTAGTTTGTAGGAGAATAGTTTGTATTACAAGCTATCTATGATCACTAGGTTGACTTTTTAAAAATGAGGAATGCTTATGCTGGGTAGTTTCAGAGGATAAAACTATTTAAGTCCAAATTAAAGGGTAATTTATTTTGGTTCAATATAAAGAAATAGCTCAACAAATCATATTGTTATTATGCCTTCCATTCATTTATTATTCATTTGTTAATTAACATTTATTAAGTTCTGGGTATAGAAACTAATAAAACATGGACTTTACTCTCATGAAATATATACTCCATCCAGAAGAAAGGTACAGTATCACCTTATGCAACAGACTATGGTTAGTTTTGTAGTGGAGATCCCAAGTTATCATTTGGCACTTTGTGGGCAGTAAATGCTTTGACTCATCTAATCTATCCCCTTTCACAGGTTTGCATCAGAGGATGCTCAATAGGAGGAAGGGATTGGGACCCATCCATCACAAAGAACAGACTACCTTGCTGTGCATATAAACTCTATCCCCTAGGGAGTATTCAAGAAATATTTAAAACATGGCCCAGTCTGAGATGCAGTTGAAGGCATAAGACATGGCCCAGTCTTAGACATGGTTCAAAGCACGTCAGTATTGAGAAGTTTGAAATAGATGAATAATTACTAAGAGCTTTCACAGTTTTAGTTTTGTGGGTACACCTAAAATAGGAAAATGGAAATGCATTCTTTGCTTTCTTACCATCTTAGCGCTAACAGGTATAGTTCTCTATGGAATGCCCAGGAGATCATCTACCTCATATGAGATCTTCACATCATCAAAATCATGGTAACAATTTGAATGTCAAGTAGGTAATATAAAAATAATTAAATATTAATTAAGTCCAATTATCATGTCTTAATACTGAAAACATTTTCTCCAAATAATATAATGTCTTTATGAAAACAAGGCTGGCAACAAAAGCAGCCAAGTATCCCCTAACATTGATTATGTTTGTGAAAGCTGCTTTGTGAAATATGTTCTTCTTAAAATTCAGAATCCCAAACAGGGGAAGGTTAGAATAATGAGGCCATTAAAATGACATGCTGACGGTGATCAATTAAGATATATTATAGCGGTATAGACCTTCCTGGAACCTGTTTCACTGGGAAGTCTACATGCAGGACATAGCTCTTCATCTTAAGTAAACGTTTGTCTGTGTTTATGGATGTCATCTTGTAGGTTTAGATGCTGCACTAAATTCCACAACAAGGAAAATGAGTGAGAGAGAGAGGAAGAAGAGAGAGAGACTGCTCCTTGCAAAAAACTTCAAAAAAGCCCATTAATTATAATTTATTTGTACTCAAAATACAGTATTATGATGGACGTTTATGAAAAAAAAAACCACTTGGATCAAAATTTAAAGACTTGAGGAGTGATAAGGTTTTAAGACTTTTGAATGAAGTAGTCCTAGTAGGAAAAATATTTGAAAAGAAAATACCTGATTTAGTATGAATTTTATGGTTTATATAGCATTTTAACAGCAAATGTAATCTCTCTCATTCATCTTCAAAACAATCCTGTGAAATCTTGATAAGGTATCTTTACAGATAAGGAAATAAGTCTTGGAAACTTAAAAGAATCTGCCTAAAGTTACATCATTAGAAAGTTTCAGACCCAGAACTAAAGTCCACGCCTTCAGTCTCTATTTTGTGTTCTTATCACCCTACATAGATGAGGACCTCATCTTTGTAATTATATGAAAATTCAGCAAATTAGAGAAATGACTCAGTCTGACAACACTAGTTTGCCACCACTGCTGCATTCAAAGGACCACATGAGAAACTTCAAGTATATTTTGAGTATTGTAGAAAAAAATTTCCTTTTCTGAAGACATCATGAGCTTATGAGAGAGTGGAAAAATGATAATGATCATAAGGAAAATTATAAGAGCATCAAATGTGCTAATCCTCAATTTCCTTTTCTTAATTTAGTAAGTTTTTGTTTCTGTTTCTTTTTCTGATTATAAAAGTATATGGAAGTTAGAAAGAAATTATACATAGTTTAACTATCCAGAGGCGATCACTGTTGCTATTTTAACTTTTTTTTCCAGTTTTCATTCTATGCATTTTTAAGTAGTTGAGATCATGTCATAGTTACATATTAAATCCTTATTTACTCACATAATAGTGTTATAATAATTTTCCCTATCATTAGAATTCTTTGTAGCATTTTTATTACATACATAATATTCCATTTAATGGAAAATGTATTTCACTTTAACACTTTCCTAATGTTAGATATTTAGGTTGTTTTCAATGTGTCACTCTTTTAGAAAACATTAGGATGAAAGTGTTCTTCTTTTGAAAGTAGAATACATTCTCTATATTGCATTGTTTTGTCATAGAAGATTATTTACATAACATGAAATATTATTTAAATTATATATTTATAGAAAATATAACAAATTATTTTTACAAAACAGAAATAGTTAGAATGAGTAGAAATTATAAACCAGGATAGACAGATAGATGAAAGAAAAAGAAGAAAGGAAAAATAAATATTGGTAGATTGCTAGATAATGGTTTAAGGAAATAGGAATTAAGAGGGCGTTCTAAAGTAGTGCATAGAGACTCCAGAAGGAATATATTTTCTTGGAGGATAAGGGGCACTGTATGCAAAACAAGAGTAGAACTATTGGGGATGTGTAAATGTTGGGGCATATATTTAATATTTAGAGATGTTAGCAAGAGGCAATTGAAGTCCTCTTTAGATATTTGATTAGTAGGGAAGTCTTGGAAACCCGATCTATTAGGGTCCAGAAAGAGACAGAATCCGTATCAGTAATTCCACAGAAAATATTTCATATAAATAACTTTAAGGAGGTATAAAATTGCCCACTATAGAAAGAGTAAAAGAATTCTAAGGTGTAGGAGAGATGGCAAGTGCTGGAAGCTGCCAGCACAGGGTGAAGCTCTGCTCTTCTGCACGTGATGTCTCTGGTGTCTCTCAACTCAGGAGAGAGACCTCTGAGAAGGGGACCCTGCTGCTATAGAAACACGTGGAGCCATCATGGGGACGTGCTACTCACAGGAACCACAGACTGACAGAGATCCCTCAGAAGGAAAAGCCAGGAGCAAGTTCTGGTTTCCTCTTCCAACCGTGCAGCCTTTCTCCAGCTCCCTCTATTGACAGAATCTGTCAGGGAAAAGCCACTGAAGCAGAAAACTGGTCTCAGGCCCAGCTTCCCAGAGGACACAAGGGTGGGTTTGGAGCAGAAAAGTATCTCAATAATTGGCACAGCCCAGGGCGCCTGAATGGCTCAGTCACTAAGTGTTCCACTCTCGATTTCAGTTCAGGTAATGATCTTAGGGTTTGTGAATTCAAGCCCCACATCAGGCTCCACACTGACCCTGTGGAGTCAGCTTGGGATTCTTTCTTCTCTATCTGCATGCCTGCCTCTCTCACTTTCTCTCACTTTCTCTCTCTCTCTCTCTCTCTCTCTCTCTCTCTCTCTCTCTCTCAAAATAAAAGATTAAACTTAAAAAAATAATCACACAGCTCATGTCTTCTGACATGGATTCGATCAATAAATCATTGCAGGAAATATACCTATTTAGGATGAGCCACTTAGAGCCAAGGCTCACTCCTTTGTTTCTCCTTGGGTTGTAGAAATCAAAAGGCTTAATTCTTAAAATTCAATTATCATCTTTCTATGCTTTTAAAAAAAGAGAACTGAAAATTGGGATACACAGGTCAAAGTTCCTACTATTCCACTAGATTATCTGTTATGACCCTGAACAAATTATTTATATCACTTAGACTCAATTTACTCTTTAATAAAAGGAAGCTATATTGTTTCTATCTCAATAAGTCTTCATGAGGACCCAAATGAGATAATATTACGAAAGCACTTTGTATGTCAACAAACCACTGATTTCCTTTCCAAATCCAGATAGTTTCTGAATATGACAGGGTGAATTTTTGTGATATCTCTTTTCTCTGATGTGTATTATAAACATTGAAAGATTTTATGGATTAACTTTGTTTAGTATAATTAAAATGTATCACTCTCCTGCCTACTAATTTTTTCTTTTTTTTAAAGTTTATTTATTTATTTTGAGACAGATAGAAAATGTGCACACACGTATGGGCACACGAGTGGGAGAGGGACAGAGAGAGAGGGAGAAAGAGAATCCCAAGCAAGCTCCAAGCTGTCAGCACAGAGCCTGATGTGAAGTTCTGTCTCATAATCCTGAGATCATGACCTGAGTGGAGCTCAGGAGATGGATGCTTAACTGACTGTGCCACCTAGGCACCCCTCGCCCCTTGCCTGTTATTGTATAATAACTTCAGTCCACACTACCTACATTGTGGTCACATGCTATTTAAGCAACAGCTTATTACATCTTCACCCTCACTTAAAAATATGAAGTCTTTCTCCATAATAAATTTTTGTAAAAGTGAAAATCGGCATAGCCTCCTTTGACCTTCTACAACAGAACAATTTGCTTGTGTGAACACACTGTTTTTATGGTTGTATGTAAATATCTTTATTCTATAGCTTATTAATGATTTGTCTGTTTATAACATTCTCCTTATGAGATTGTAAGCTTTTTGATATTGGAGGTAGTTTTTATTTATTTTTTTTAAATTTTTATTTATTTTGAGAGAGAGGGAGAGCATGAGTCGAGAAAGGGCAGAAAGTGAGGGAGAGAGAGAATCCCAAGCAGGCTCCATGATGTCAGCACAGAGCCCCTCATGGGGCTTGATCTCACAAACCATGAGATCATGACTTGAGCTGAAACAGAGTCAAGTGCTTAGCCAACTGAGCTACTCAGGCACCCCAAAAGGTAGTTTTTATACCAGTGCTTCTTATAGTGTCTTGCAGGTCATAAGTACATAATTAATATTTTTGCATAATATATTTGTAAAAGACTTCTCAAAACATTATGTTCAATTTGATATAAGAGGTAAAGAAGACAATGAAACCAAAGATGACAGGTTTGTGAGTCTAGAAATGATGAGAATTTTTATGTAATATAGAAATTTGGAATAAATATTGGATTAGAAGAAAGTGATAAACCCATTTGTCCACATGCTCAGGTTTGGTTGTTAGGAGAATGCTTAGCTGAAGTGTTTTGATCAATGAAGAGACTGTTTTTATAGGCGTGGCAAAAGGAGAATAAGCAATATTACAATTACAGATGTATACCTTAGAGGTTGTAACTGAAAACAAATAAGTGGCTGTAGTTTTTGAGGGACAAAGAATAGAAAGGTCTAGGAGGGTATCAATCACTTAATAAAATGTATTGAACGTATTATTTTGTGCAAGGAATCCTTGGTGAATACAATGAATAAGGTTGCCAAATGTTGTGAAACTTACAGATTTAGTGCTGTAAATTGGTAGAAGCAAACCCCAGAAGTTGGTGTCCTTTCATACTTATTCATTCATTCAGCAACTATTTGTTGAGTACCATTCATAAACTTGTTGTTGGGCTATATTCTTG
>NC_043704.1:75719375-75720438 GCF_006229205.1 Suricata suricatta
GAGAGAGAGAGAGAGAGAGAGAGATAGCATGAGCAGGGGAGGGTCAGAGAGAGAAGGAGACACAGAATCTGAAGCAGGCTCCAGGCTCTAAGCTGTCAGCACAGAGCCTGATGCGGGGCTTGAACCCATGAACCGTGAGGTCATGACCTGAACCGAAGTTGGATGCCTACCTGACTAGGCCAGCCAGGCGCCCCTACTCTTATTTTTCCTTATAGCTCATGTTATTACTTGACATTATTCTCTATATCATTGATTCTTTTTATCTATTCTATTTATGGTTTGTCTACCCATTTGAATATAAATTTTATGAAGATAGAGATTCAATTTGTTTTGTTATGATTGCACCTCTTGTGCCTAAAACAATGCCTGACATATAATACGTATTTGATACTTACTGGGTGATTTCATTGAATGGAAGACTAGACTTTTGTTTAAGTTCTCTGCCAAAACATCATTTTCATTATTTCCTTATAAAACTTTGATGCTAAGAATTTTCTTCCACAGGTTTATCTAGCCCTTTAATATAGGGAACATTCCCAGTACTCGGCATGCCTTTATAGCTAGACTTGGGGGTCCAAAATCCAAAATGGTATCTGGGAAAAAGATGCCTTATTCTAGGGACCCAGGCACAAGAAAACATATTAAGAGTCTCATAGGAGTCAGTATGCTTACATTAAGAAGGGGCTCTTTGGCTAGAGTTGGTGCATATCAAACGTCTGTCAAGTAGGCTTGATCATTAGTGCTGATCCAAAGCTCCTTACATTGCTTTCACCTAACTCTGGATTTTAGCCAACTCTGGACTGAACTAATCTTTTTTTTTTTAATGTTTTATTTATTTTTGAGACAGAGAGAGACAGAGCATGAGAGGGGGAGGGGCAGAGAGAGAAGGAGACAGAACCAGAAGCAGGCTCCAGGCTCTGAGCTAGCTGTCGGCACAGAGCCCGACGCGGGGCTCGAACCCACGAACGTGAGATCTGTCCTGAGCCGAAGCCAGAGGCTTAACCGACTGAGCCACCCAGGCGCCCCTGGACTGAACTAATCTTGAAGTGAAGAGTGAACTGGC